>NC_091184.1:31707420-31777420 GCF_040958095.1 Procambarus clarkii | reverse complement strand
AACCCATTCCTTATTTTGCACATTGCCTCCTCCCCTATTTCCCACACTTGCTGTTCTCTATCAACACTTCCTGTTCTCTCTCACCACCCCCATGTTCTTCGATCCCATCCCATGTTCTCTCCCAATACTCCTTGCCCATCTATTTAATGAGGGGGGGTCTATGCTTGGTGCTCGTTGGGTATAAAATACATGTATTTATGTGTGAAATATGTGTGTATATGATGAAATGATGTATATATGTATGAATGCATGTGATTTGTTATGTATGTTAAGTGTATGTAAATATTCTTGAATGTATGAATGCACATTAGCGTGAATCTATATAAGAGAGAATGACTGTCTGTCTGTCTGTCTGTCTGTCTGTCTGTCTGTCTGTCTGTCTGTCTGTCTGTCTGTCTGTCTGTCTGTCTGGAATGGAATGGTCTCAGATACCGGACGTACATAGGCTGGATAGGGGGTAGGCCTACGTTAAATGCCCTAAGAAATATTGGCATTTATAAAGACCCACGTAGTCGATTTTCATGGAGTAAAGTGTGAAATATTTGGTGTGGTTTCCCAAGAGTTTTAAGCAATCATGCTATATTTTCTGAGATACCGAGAGAGTTGTCTCAGTCTTTCTTAAGGGCAGAGTGGAAAGAGTCCCGGGCAACGCCGGGTAACCTTCCGAGTGTATTTATTAGTGCATTTGTTAGTATAAGGATTAGTATAAGGATTAGTATAAGGATTAGTATAAGGATTAGTATAAGAATCAACTTTCTCACATCTTCACCTTATTATTCATCAACTTCACTATTTACATAACCAACAATAAATAAATTCACATTGTATAATAAATTAATAATGAAAATCTATAAGGCCAAAAACATTAAACTTTCTTTTGGTAATTTATTTTGCTTCGTCAATGTGAATTAAAGTTCTGAGTAAGAGTAAAAAAATGGGTTTGAAAGTTTGGAACAATACATCATTCTGTATGAAAGTCTTTGTTGTGTGTGGAGCAGAGGGAGAGAGAGTGAGAGAGAGAGAGAGAGAGAGAGAGAGAGAGAGAGAGAGAGAGAGAGAGAGAGAGAGAGAGAGAGAGAGAGAGAGAGAGAGAGAGAGAGAGAGAGTGAGTGAGAGAGAGAGTGAGAGAGAGAGAGAGAGAGTGAGTGAGAGAGAGAGTGAGAGAGAGAGAGAGAGAGTGAGAGAGAGAGAGAGAGAGAGAGAGAGAGAGAGAGAGAGAGAGAGAGAGAGAGAGAGAGAGAGAGAGAGAGAGAGAGAGAGAGAGAGAGAGTGAGTGAGAGAGAGAGTGAGAGAGAGAGAGAGAGTGAGAGAGAGAGAGAGAGAGAGAGAGAGAGAGAGAGAGAGAGAGAGAGAGAGAGAGAGAGAGAGAGAGAGAGAGAGAGAGAGAGAGAGAGAGAGAGAGAGAGAGAGAGTGAAGGGAAGAGCAGAGGAGAGGAGAGAGGGGGAGATAATTTCAGTGATGGAGAGAGAAATGTGATTTGGAATTGATAGTGTAATTAAAATCTGCTTGTCTAATTACCGCGCCGCAGACGCCCACTTAATAACTCCTGTCCTGAAGTGGATAAAATGATCAATATAACTGTCATGGAGAGGATTTTATTGTGTTTCTTCTCTTTTTTTAAATAGTTTCATAAAGTTCACAGATCTCCGAGTATTTGTGTATTTGTTGTTCAAAATATATTTCAACGCGATTTATTTTTTGGGGTTGTAGGGATATATTTTATATATTGAAATTGGGGGATGAACAAGAATTTGAGTCTCTGGTGTTGTCGTGTTCAGACTTTGTAAATAGTTTTAGTATTGACAGCTGTGATGAAGTTGATGATAGCTACGTCCTCTTCCTCCCTCCCCTCTGACGGGTGAAGACATTAACAGGACTCGAACTTACGAACCTGAGGAGCGTACCTGAGACACAAAGTGTAGCGAGGTTTTTTAAATTGTTTGTGGCACTGTTCTGCATTAGAGAACTGGCCTACTTTTGACTGCACTTCTTTTTTCTCCCAGCATGTTGGCAGCGACGAAGTTCCTTCAGATGGAAAACTGTCTCTGACTTTTACCATTTGCAGAGTTATTTCAAAATTACACACAAATCCGTCAAGGGCGACCTTATCCATCGAGAAACCTGTTTCGTTACTGACGCTCCAACATAACTTAAGGGAACTTCAAGTAGCAAGAACTAAGGAGACATATCCCTGGAAACACAAACCGAAACTGTCTCTATTTTCCGCTTGTTACAACTTGTAATAAAGTTGTTACATCTCGGCTTAACATGTTTATAACGTATTAGAACGTTGTTATAACTTGCTATATTGGTTGTTATAACTGGTTAGGAGGTGTTAAAACTTGTTCGAACGTTGTAGCAACGTCGTAGTTTCGATGTGTGTTTGGCGGGAAGCAGAACTTGGGAATACAACCAGAAAAGCTTGATTATTATTTTTCACCTTAATGGTGAAAAATATGTTTCGGTTTGTGTTTCCAGGGTTGACAAGACCATGATAATACAGACAAGCTCACCTATTGTTAACTCTCCTCTACCCCGCAAGGAGTTCGTTGACGTGATCTACCTATTCATACAATGAAATCACTTCAGTTTTAACTTCCGTTGTTAACATTTTAGCATGGAAATGGGGTCTTGGAGTTGTGCTGCCGCTTGCTAACGTATTCATGGAATCACTTGAACCAGCAACGTTCTCTAGCGTCATCTCCAGCAAAATGAAATGGGATGGTAATGTTGGTATTCTCAAAATCACCCAACCACGTCGGCTCAACTTGGATAATTCTAGGATGAGCCTCAATGAAGTAATTATCAAAAGAAGGCACCAATCCGGGAACACTATATAGCAGAGCATCAATGAAATGAAATCTAATTTATAGTTTATTTTTAGAACAAAGAGGTGACTCCCTTCCCTTCGTAGACACGACAGTAATATGGGATTATGACACCCTTAAAGTTCAAAGTGTCCAGAACACCAACTTATAAACACAAATATCCCCCACTTTAACTTTCACTAAGATACTAAGACGATTGGGCTCTTTCTCAGCGCTTGCATCTTTGAAGAGAGTACCTTAGAAATGAGAGTCAGTACTTCACAGAGTTCTTCCAAATCTTAATGAATGTCAGCCATATTCTCCGTATGAATGTCATTCATACGGAGAGTATCTGAGTATCTGAGTATCTGAGAGTATCCTGACCTCTCAGTGCTATAGGTCTAAGGCCTATTCGCATCGAATCGGTGACAATTATGGAAGTTATGATCGTGGTGGTTGTGGTGGCGGTGGAAGTGATTATCTAAGTCGTGGTGATTGCCGCTGGGGTGGTTAAAGTGGGGGTAGAGAAGGAGGCTGCATCCGTGGTTGTGTTGGCGGTGTAACCAAACTGGCATCGCTGTCGCCATGACAACCTCTCCCTGCCTCCTTCCCACACACACACACACTCATACAACCCCCTCTCACTCGCTTCTCAAAACTTCCTCTCCTTAAAAGACACAGACACCTTCTCAAAGACGCGAGTGAGATCCGGGAATTAACATCGTAGATTTCTGGCTGCGTTTTCTGCCAAAACGCTTCCCCATGGTTGAAGATTGCAAGCCAAATATGCTTGTCTAGGCCGCCTGACTCTTCCTTCTTTCACTCTTCCTAGGATGAAATCCACGACATTGATTGATTGTTGCTACCGGAGGCGGCTAGTTTATTGTGCACCCCATACCCATCCTGTGAGCGGTAGCTTAAAAAGCATTACAGAGGGCACAAAAGGCACGACAGTTTCCCTACTTCCCAGATACATATTTACGGCGCTAATATGTAATTACCTTCGTAAATGAACTCGTGTCATGGTCCTTAAGAGTCAGAAAGTCACTAAATTAGTGCCAGTGTACCACATTGAGGCGTGCTGAGCCTTCTGTTGTACACACTCAGTTGTTTTTGTGGGGGCTTGGCTCAAGCTGACCTGTTCAACACACTTTAGACGCAGGCAGACCTATTCAAGATAATTTAGACGCAAGGTGACCTATTCAAGACACTTTAGACGCAAGCTGACCTGTTCAAGACAATTTAGACGCAAGCTGACTTATTAAAGACACTTTAGACGCAAGCTGACTTATTAAAGACAATTTAGACGCAAACTGACCTATTCAAGACAGTTTAGACGCAAGCTGACCTATTCAAGACAATTTAGACGCAAACTAACCTAACCGAACCTCTCTCCACGCGATTAGAGAGGAATCACACAATTCAATCCTTCAATTTTCATTAAATCCCATATATAATATTTCTCCCAGCATGGATACAAATGTATTTCGATGTAATTCTTTGGTGATGCAGAGATTTGCATATATTTAATTTTGTTTAAGCTTTTTCTCGTATTTTTTATTCTCTCTCCTAAGCATTTTTCTTTTCATTTTTTGTTTGTTGTTTAAATTAAGACTGTTAACAGTTAAATTTAAATAGTTGAAAAATAAATTATTTTTAAGGAATGAGTATATGATGTTTTGTGTGTGATTATTTTTTTTATGTGTGCTATTTCACTCATTATTTATTTTTAATTTTTCCATGTTTTTACTTTATTTAATTAAACATGTTTATTATATATTCAGGGAGCGTATAGGTAAATGAAAGCGTATCTGAGCATTGGGAGGCATTCTCTGTCTGTGAGCAAGCGAGGAACACCAATCTTGTGCTTGTAATTCGATTTAGATGAATGGTGCTTCAAATGAACGTTCAGCGATTTCACTCGTTCAGTAGTTTCACTCGTTCAGTAGTTTCACTCGTTCAGTGGTTTCACTCGTTCAGTGGTTTCAATCGGTTCTGATCACTCACTGACCGTCCGTACTCAGCAGGACAGGTCAAGGATCTCTGACAATGGCTTCAGAGAATTAATTTTGCTCTCTACTGTTCCAGGGTTGAGCTACGACCACCGGTCCGGTTCCAATGATCATGGGAGTTGTGCCTGTGCTTCCTGCTGGTTCGAAACAAAATTACAGAGCCAAACAACCTTTCATTGTGTTCCCTCCCATCAATCTTTCGTTATTCACCCCATCAATTCTCCTCAATTCTTCCCCCCCCCCTCCATGCTCCTCTTCAACCCTTCGTCATCCTCATTAAATCTAATCATCAATCATTCATTATCCTCCGCATCAAACTTTCGTCATCCTTCCCATCAGCTCTTTCCCATCTATCTCCTCATCAATCCTCTCCCATCAAATCACCAGGACGAAGTGTTGCATGAATTTGGGAGACGTCAAGCGGCCTACGATGTTGCTGTCTTCCGCGAAAAACTATCCACTTGAAATATGCATAATTAAATAATTTTCCTCTGCCTTCTGCTCGCATCTCTCTACCCTCTCTCTCTCTCTCTCTCTCTCTCTCTCTCTCTCTCTCCCCCTCTCTCTCTCTCTCTCTCTCTCTCTCTCCCTCTCTCCCTCTCTCTCTCTCTCTCTCTCTCTCTCTCTCTCTCTCTCTCTCTCTCTCTCTCTCTCTCTCTCTCGCTCTCTGAATGAGTAGAGAGAGAGAGGGAAGCTGAGAATAAGATTAAGACGGTTCTAATGTAGTGATAGATGTGAAAGGTATCGAGAATTTGGGAAGTGAGGTTAAAGCGAGAGATAAAGAGAAAGTAGAGTAAAGCAGTCGGTGAAGAAGAGAGAGGACAAGCAAGAAGTTCTAGTCGTTCATAATGAACGACTAATATAACAAACAAAAACTAACAATATATATATATATATATATATATATATATATATATATGGCTAACAACAAGCACAATATATTGCCACATGTAACAACTAATAATAACAAAAGAAACGATTGAGAGAACACACACACACACACACACACACACACACACACACACACCTGTCGTCAACTCTAACAGCGTTCTACCACTCTTCAACTACCAACCACGTTACGGAACGAGCCGGTTGACACAAGCAACTCAATTGCAAAAAGAATTTAATTTTCCTCTTGGCTTCATAGAGTCGTTTTGGGGGGAACTGGCAAAGTGTTTCAAGGTTTCGTTTCCTTTCACTCTTTGTTTACGTTAGGAGAGAACGACATGTTTAGAGAACGCACGTTCACAGCGTTCTCTGAACGCACTTCACACCTGCGAGCATGAGTCGTTTAGAGAACCCCAAAATACCTGGAGAATTAAAGGGGGCGAGTAAAGAGATGAATAAGGGCCTCCAGCATAGTAAGAAGCGTGAGTAAAGGGGCGTACGTGTAGTGGTGATGAGTAGGTGCTCCTGGGAAAGTGAGGATACGAGCTTAATAGTGTGGCAAGCAAAGGGGGAGAGATAATGGAGTGAGTAAAGCCTGCCAGGAGAGAACAGAGGGGAGTAGGACGCCACAAGATGCAGCATCACCAGCAACAGATCTTCCTTTATAGAAGAGAGAGAGAGAGAGAGAGAGAGAGAGAGAGAGAGAGAGAGAGAGAGAGAGAGAGAGAGAGAGAGAGAGAGAGAGAGAGAGAGAGAGAGAGAGAGAGAGACTCAACGAGTTTGTCAGACATATGTTTACCATTTTACTTTCTATGGCTCTATATGCTAAACTGGTTTGAGGTTAGGTTAGGTTAGCTTAAGTTAGGTTAGGTTAGGTTAGGTTAGGTCAGGTTAGGTATCTAGCGTTTAGTGATTTAGGTTAGGACTCTCATCTTGCTCTGATGAAGGCAAATTGAGCCGAAAACGCATTCAACGTTCTCTAATTCTTCATATGTGGGTTTTTCAGCTTATATATTATATATAATTGTATACACTACAATGTATTTCCTTGGAGGGCCGATTATTCCTAATGAAATACCAAATTACTCTCATCCTAACGAGGTAATCGCTATTATGAGGCTACACTAATGAATTCGAGTTCGTGGACTTCTGTATTCCTGTAATCTTGCGTAATGACAATAACATGACGTCATGTCTTAAATTCATGACGTCATCTCTTAAACTCTTGACGTCATCTCTTAAACTCTTGACGTCATCTCTTAAACTATAAACGTATCATACACGTAAAATTCCACGAATTTTAGGAGCTGACGCAAGTTAGGATCTCCCCGTTCGTGTGCCTATGACGTAGGTATGTCTTACAGGAGTGGAGAAGCACCAATACCGTGCCACGCGCTCGTCACGTGACACCAGCTCGCTCTCCGATTGGTTAATCGTGCTTGCAAGCGCCCAATCATCTGCCCTTAGCACATCCGGGATATCAGGAGCTCTCGCTTGTCTTTGTTGACATCAAATTTTCTCCTTCGTGTTGATCTTTCTCCACTGCAGTGCTGGAAATTTTTAACTAAGTTTCCACTCAAAATTAGAAGTTTTCAACTTAAAAAAAAAACTAAGCATCCTGCTTCTTCACACGTGTTAGGGAAGTAATGCTTCTTTAGTGCTAGGACTTTAATCTTTAGTGCTAGGACTTTAATCTTTAGTGCTAGGACTTTAATCTTTAGTGCTAGGACTTTAATCTTTAATGCTAGGACTTTAATCTTTAATGCTAGGACTTTAATCTTTAATGCTAGGACTTTAATCTTTAATGCTAGGACTTTAATCTTTAATGCTAGGACTTTAATCTTTAATGCTAGGACTTTAATCTTTAATGCTAGGACTTTAATCTTTAATGCTAGGACTTTAATCTTTAGTGCTAGGACTTTAATCTTTAGTGCTAGGACTTTAATCTTTAGTGCTAGGACTTTAATCTTTAGTGCTAGGACTTTAATCTTTAGTGCTAGGACTAAGGGCAGTAGGCAGGCGATGAGTCACAATAACGTGGCTAAAGTATGTTGACCAGACCACACACTAGAAGGTGAAGGGACGACGACGTTTCGGTCCGTCCTGGACCATTCTCAAGTCGATTGTGAATGGTCCAGGACGGACCGAAACGTCGTCGTCCCTTCACCTTCTAGTGTGTGGTCTGGTCAACTAAGGGAAGTAGGTTCTAGCAAGAGCACTTAGGGCATCAGATGCTAGCTACAGGAAAACCTGTGACTACCCCAGCATCTTAGGGTAGTCGTCTTGAAGACCCCTAGAAAGATGCCGACTCCTTACCAAGAGATGTGACGCATGTGCGAAACGTTCTGCGCACGAAAGTGGCTGTATTAAATACGTAAATTTTATGTAGCAACAATTAATCCGCTGTACCGTCTCTGAAGCAAAGGTCAAACCCAAAGCTAACACATATGAGTGTGTACATATACTACATGTATTATCCCCAGCTAACAAAAATGATATTAAATCTGATGTGGCGCCAATAAAAGAGAGGAATGAAGACAAAGTTTCTTTGTTGACAAGTTTAACTCGTGAAACGGCCTGCAGATGGCGTCTGACCCGTCTGTATTATTACAAAACCCAGGACGGTGGAAAATGTTCTAAAGGCTGATGTGAAATAGAGACGAAAATTGAACGCGCGTATTGGGTCTTTATCATACATTTTAACGCTTTGGAGTTATCACGATTTTTGTCTTTCCTGTGCCTTCTTACAAGGAATATTTTGACCTCAAAACGTCCCAGTTCGTGAAAGGAAAACATATCCACTTTGTTCTGAAGTCAGACAGTTGAAGTTGAAATCTCCTTCTCTCTCTCACGCCCCCTCTCGCCCCACACAGCCAAATGACAGGTAATTATCACGTTCAGAAGGAGAAACGACAGAGACGTTCACCAAACTCACATCTTGTTTGAGACCTCGTGGTTAAGACTGTTTCAGGACGTTGACTTCTAAGTACCTCCATCCTCCAAGGACCTTCGTCTTCATAGAACCTTTTGTCTTCCAAGAACGGTGTGTGTGTGTGTGTGTGTGTGTGTGTGTGTGTGTGTGTGTGTGTGTGTGTGTGTGTGTGTGTGTGTGTGTGTGTGTGTGTGTGTGAGTGTGTGTGTGTGTACTCACCTAGTTGTACTCACCTAGTTGTGCTTGCGGGGGTTGAGCTCGGGCTCTTTGGTCCCGCCTCTCAACCGTCAATAAACAGCTGTACAGGTTCCTGAGCCTATTGGGCTCTATCATATCTACACTTGAAACTGTATATGGAGTCAGTGTGTGTGTGTGTGTGTGTGTGTGTGTGTGTGTGTGTGTGTGTGTGTGTGTGTTTTCACAATGAGTTCAGCTCGTCTCGACTTTTCATTTATCGCATTTTTCTCTCTACTAATTTACCAAAGAAATATTCTCTCTCGTTTTGCTGTTTCTCTTTACCAAGGATCTTGTATGCCGCAATCATATCCCCCCCCCCTCTGTACTGCCATTTACATCGATCATGTTCCACATATCACGGCACGACAATCTACTTCACCTCAAAAGCCTCACCACCATCAACAACCGCCCTTATCTTCCACCTCAGAATATATATCAACTCCTTCCAACAAGCTCAATTATCTTTGCTACCATTTTACACTATGTAAGTGTCTTAAAAGTGTGTAATGAACTATGAATATATTAACAGGAAGCTCTTATAATGGAGGACTGAGACAACACTAACAGCTCCTCTGTGATACATAGGGAATGTGTTGACTAATTTCAAGTCCTTCCTTCCTCAAGGAGATCTCGAAGATATGAAGTTGATTGTACTTAGGATGGATTAGTTTCCTCTTGAATCAAGGGTGCTGCAGTTGAACAAATCCACAAGGGGCCGTGACCAGGATTCGAACCTGCGTCCGGGAGCATCCCAGACACTGCCTTAATCGACTGAGCTACGACAGGGTTGTGTGTAGTGCTGCAGTTGTTGTTTTTATATTGAAGGTGTTTGTATATGTTCTCCTTATAATGAGAGTCTTGTGGGTGTTTTCATCATACTGAGTGTGTTGTATTTATAATTTCATTGTTTTATTAATCATGTAAGATTTTTAATAATTTTATTTTCAGATAAATTATTATTATTATTATTATTAATGTTGTATTTAATATTAATATTAATACAACTATTGTAATTATTGTGTTATTAAAACGATTATTTGTAGTACACATTAATATTTGTATGAATGTAATACATTGGCCAATTTTTACCTCTTGCCACCATGGAGGAAGAGGGTAGATAGTTTAGGGTCATCCCTCGCCTCATAGAAGGTGAGGAGAGGTCACGATCAACCTTAACTACCCAATTGGGGGGAAGGGGGGTAAGCTTTAGGGTCATCTCTCACCACCAGGGGGTTGATGGAGGGTCAATATCATTTCTTATCATCGCTGTGCGGGCAGGAAGGCTGCCAGTGTTTAAATAGTCGTCTAGCTTTGTGTGTGTCTCTTCTCTTCTCTCTCTCTCTCTGTCTGTCTCTCTCTCTCTCTCTCTCTCTCTCTCTCTCTCTCTCTCTCTCTCTCTCTCTCACTCTCTCTCTCTCTCTCTCTCTCTCTCTCTCTCTCTCTCTCTCTCTCTCTCCCTCTCTCTCTCTCTCTCTCTCTCTCTCTCTCTCTCCCTCTCTCTCTCTCTCTCTCTCTCTCTCTCTCTCCCTCCCTCTCTCCCTCCCTCCCTCAGCCTCCACACCATAACAAGTGAATAATACAAAACCGCTGGGCGCTCAACTCTCCCAGCAACCTTAGTGACAAATTGTTTTGCACCTGTGTGACCTGACCTCATGACCTGACCTCTGCGAGCTGACTTGCTTGGCCCGACCTTCTGTGACCTAACCTGTGGTGGACCTGTGTTGAGTGATGTGTCTTGGATGACCTGGCCTGACCTATTTGACTTGTTTATATAACCTGACCAGTTCTGCATGACCTGACTTGTATCGAGCTTGGCGTGGTCCAACAGCTAAATCTCAACCCTGCAGACAGAAATGGATGAGTACATACACATAAACAGGGCGATTCCACACATTTTTCTACACATGAACGTATATAAACGTATATATATCTGTTCACCTGGGTTACCCGTAGAGAGCCATATGTCGAATTGATGAACGTGGGTTGCTACTGCTGAACCAAATTTTTGGAGTTAGTCACCGGTATTTGGACAGCTCTGAAATTAATGCCTTGATGTGGGCGTGGGTTTGAACAAGGGACTCTGATTTAATGGCGTCCCACGATGTACGACTGACATTCATCGTGAATGTAGTTGTTGTTTTAGATGTGGCTTACGACTTCTAGTCTGGCTGTGTCTCACCGACAGTTGGTCGGGGGTGGAGCTATCAGAAAGCCTCGATGTCTTGGGGCAAGATTCACGAAGCAGTTACGCAAGTACTTACAAACGTGTACATTTTTACTTAATCTTTGACGGCTTTGGTTACATTTATTAAACAGTTTACATGCATGAAAAGTTCACAATCAACTGTTTTTATTGTTATAAACAGCCTCCTGGTGCTTTGGAGCTCATTAACTGTTTAATAATTGTAAACACAGCCGCCAAAGATTGAGAAAAGATGTACAGGTTCGTAAGTGCTTGCGTAACTGCTTCGTGAATCTTGCCCTAGGTCTCCGTAATATAGCTTGATTAGGTTGATTTTTAGGAAGAATATTTTTTCTTACCAGCCTCTTGATGTTTCAACTACAGTTGAGGATATTCTTGGACTAGTTAATCCTCTCCTCGAACCAGAGGGATTACGGTGATGTAATTTACGTGGTTGCAGAATGTTGAAACTCTTGCCATGCTAAACTCTTGCCATGCTAAACTCTTGCCATGCTAAACTCTTGCCATGCTAAACTCTTGCCATGCTAAACTCTTGTTGCATGGAAAAGGTGTTTTCTCTCTCTCACTTCTACCCAAAATATATTTGTGTGAATCTGGATTTTCCAGATGCAGGCGATGAGTCACAATAACGTGGGTGAAGTATGTTGACCAGACCACACACTAGAAGGTGAAGGGACGACGACGTTTCTGGACCATTCTCAAGTCGATTGTGTCGTCGTCCCTTCACCTTCTAGTGTGTGGTCTGGTCAACTCTGGATTTTCGAGCTTAATTCTCATGAAATCTAAAAATAGAATCTAGATTATGAAGGCTGCAATTCATTCTCTGTGCCTTAGCCAAAACTGCTCCTTGCCTTGTAGATCAAAAGCAGAACCAGCATTAACTTTGCAATTTAAGCCTTATAAGTAATTCTTTTAAACAAGTAATGAGATACCAGCTGCAAAGTTTTCCTTTAGTTTTGCTGCAGTTCATGAGTGTAAAATAGTTCTCAAAAATATTTAATTATGCAGTTTTTGGACATTTAAACTTCAGTACTTCAAATTAACACTACTCAAGTACTCGAGAAGAATGTGAAATTGTTGATTAAATTTGGCAATTTGGTGTTTATGTTATATATAAATCCATGATTAAATGATCGTGAATTTACATCATTTATTGATGTTATTTACACATATAAACAAATGAATGTCATTCTGGATTTTTTGTTTTATTGTTACAGAGTATTTGGATGGCACTTTAATGCTCAAAGTTACACAGAGGGAAAAATGTTGAAAAATATCTTCGCTATTTTTTCGAAGAAATTTTTCTTTTTAAAAACTATTTTTATTTTGTTTTGTCAAAACTGTTCCACACTCTTTTATCTGTCTGTCAGTCTGTCTGTCTGTCTGTCTGTCTGTCTGTCTGTCTGTCTGTCTGTCTGTCTCTCTCTCTCTCTCTCTCTCTCTCTCTCTCTCTCTCTCTCTCTCTCTCCTATGTGCAAAATATTATTAAATGACCAAAAAAAAGTGAATACACATATAATAACTTCCCCATTCACCGACTCAAAAACCACTACAGCTTTAATAAACCAAATATTCCGACCGAGTTTGGAGCAGCTTTTTCCTGTCTTGTAAACACGTAACAAAATTGTCCAGCCTCCGGCTCCATACTGTTTACCAAAGGAAAGATGTGAGGCATAAAACAAAACAGGCTTTTTGATAGCTGTTTTGTGAGAGAGAGAGAGAGAGAGAGAGAGAGAGAGAGAGAGAGAGAGAGAGAGAGAGAGAGAGAGAGAGAGAGAGAGAGAGAGAGAGAGAGAGAGAGAGATACCTGTTCCTTACACCTGAATGGCTGTGAACAGGAAGTCCTCATTTGCATACCGACCGCCTAATTAGAGATGGTACGTGCGGAATGCGGCGACTGACGGCCAGTTTGGGTAGTACGATGAACCTCCCGGTCACCTGGGTCCCCTAGCGGACGAGGAGGTGAAGAGGTGAACGAGGAGGAGGTGAATAAGGAGGAGGTGGACAAGGAGACGGCGGGGGAATGCGGAAGGACGATGAAGGGAAGATAGTTGCAGGAGGTGGAGGCAGGAGTAAGAGCCGGCAGTAGAAGAAGAGGAGAAAGAAAGAGGAGAGAGAGAGAGAGAGAGAGAGAGAGAGAGAGAGAGAGAGAGAGAGAGAGAGAGAGAGAGAGAGAGAGAGAGAGAGAGAGAGAGAGAGAGAGAGAGAGAGAGAGAGAGAGGGAACGTTAAAGAACAGAACAAGATGAGAAGGGAACAAAGCAATCAAGTCAAATTAGGAAACCGTGGAGTATAAATATGGAAAATGGATAAACAAAGAGTGAATAAAAAGAGGTATGAAAATAAAAAGGAGCAAAAGAGGACGACGAATAAAAAAAAAGGTCATCTAGATCCCCCCCCCGCAGCATCTCGAGCATCCAGCAAGAATAGTTATGACTTCCATCTTGACCATCTCACAGAGACGGTCCAAGACACCTTGACTTCCTCACACGAACACTTACCGTAACCAGCTCCAACAATCTGCCTGATACAAGCGAGGACAGGAGACACAATCAGACACACTTAAGCAGGGAAGAGGGGTCCCTACAACAATCACTACAACAATCACTACAACAATCACTCAGATTCTGCATCTGAGAGTATTAAATTATATCGTTTTGCTCAAGGACTTAGAATTTGCCCCTATGTTATTTACGTCATTCATTTATGAGCTCTATGGGTCTCTAAGCTTAAGACTTGTATCTTACATTTTTTGAACATCTACTTCTACCCAAGTTCCTGCCATAGTTTCTTGTGATACAATCAACCTGCGTGTGACTAGTTTCTCTTGTTGACCAGACCACACACTAGAAGGTGAAGGGACGACGACACAATCGACTTGAGAATGGTCCAGGACGGACCGAAACGTCGTCGTCGTCCCTTCACCTTCTAGTGTGTGGTCTGCTCAACATACTTCAGCCACGTTATTGTGACTCATCGCCTGCATAGTTTCTCTTGTTTTCGTGTATATAAAAGTTATTCACTCTCGACATTTCTGCATATCCCGCCGCATCAGGTTTCGCACTGATATAGTGTAGGATATTGAGAGTAGCATATATATATATTGAGGCATTACTAATTATCCCTATGGCGGCCGTATTGCAAAATGCCCTTCTAATGATAATTGATCCCTCCATTCTAGAGTTTGAATGATAGTCGATCAACACCATTCCAAAGAAATGACCGGTCAAACTACGTCCTTATCTTCAAGAAGCGTTGCAGGGGCCAGAACCTCGCTGACAAGGGTCAAGGTTTCTGCTAGTGTAGTTCTGCAGAACCAATTACTCTTCTGGAGAAGGCAACATGGGAACATGGTTAGTGGGTTGCCATGACATCTTCAAGGTTTCAGCGGTCGAAGGTGTCTACTGCTGCAGTGTCCGTGCAAGTTGACCCAATTCACTGAATTTGAGGATGTTTTCTCTCAGTGAAACAGTAGATATTCTCAGTCGAGAGTATCTACTCTCGAGAGTAGATACTCGCGACTGAGTATACTCTCTTTCCCTTTGTTTTGTTCTTTTTGGTCAGTGAAGGACATGTGAGCTGATCTGCTTTGGCAGATGATGCATATCTTACAACTTTCTTCTTCATTGGAAGCTGGGGTCGAGATGATGTGTAAATACCACCTCAGTAAATGAGTTTAACCCGAGGAGCGCTATGGTGGCTGTGTGGTCAAATGCTCTCGCATTTGCAATTAGAGGACATCTGTTCGAACCCCGGGCGAAGGAGTGAATGTTGATTAAGTTCTCTTGACTTTGTGTGTGTGTGTGTGTGTGTGTGTGTGTGTGTGTGTGTGTGTGTGTGTGTGTGTGTGTGTGTGTGTGTGTGTGTGTGTGTGTGTGTAAATGTATGTGAGTACATGCCTACCTTTATATGTGTGTGTACCAACATTTTCCACTGCGCGCACATGTGGTATGCGCGCACATGTGGTATGCGCGCACATGTGGTATACTGGTATGTTATGCGGTACAAACGTGCCGGGTACCAAAACGTTATACACCAACCCTCCAGAGAGCTAACCAACCCTTTCCTCATCCCTCCCAAAGAAGCACCAAGAAGAACGAACCTTATCAACCACTCTACCCCCATTCAGGAGGTAGCGGCTCGTCCCCTATATTAACTGGAGCTTCTACATCGCCATAGAAAGAGATGGAAGAGGTGGGAAATGACGAAGCATGAGGCGAAGAATAATGGGTTGTAAGTCTTCACGTCTTAAGGGGGTTTCGAACCGACTCCTGAATGTTGAGCGAGTTAAATAGCAATTTCCAGAATATGCCGAGGCGTTGGTCTTTGCTTGGGGTAGAGAGGATATGAGGATGATGAGCTGGGATATGAGGATAAGGAGCTGGGATATGAGGATGATGAACTGGGATATGAGGATAAGGAGCTGGGATATGAGGATGATGAACTGGGATAATGAGGATAAAGAGCTGGGATATGAGGATGATCTGGGATATGAGGATAAGGAGCTGGGATATGAGGATAAGGAGCTGGGATATGACGATAAGGAGCTGGGATATGACGATAAGGAGCTGGGTATGAGGATAAGGAGCTGGGATATGAGGATAAGGAGCTGGGATATGAAGATAAGGAGCTGGGATATGAGGATGATCTGGGATATGAGGATAAGGAGCTGGGATATAAAAAACGGTGCCCAACCAGTTGGGAATCGAATCCTCACCAAACAAGAATCAAAGTCCTCAATCTACGAAATGAGGAAATAGTAATGAGTTATCCCACGGCCATGATGGGTCTGTTCGACACCTGTGGACACCTGTGGACACCTGGGGGACACCTGTGGACACCTGTGGACACCTGTGGACACCTGTGGACACCTGGGGACACCTGTGGACACCTGTGGACACCTGGGGACACCTGGGGGACACCTGTGGACACCTGTGGACACCTGTGGACACCTGGGGGACACCTGGGGGACACCTGGGATCTCGTCACCACACCAGCTGCACGAGGTAGCGTGGCGGAGGCTTCTTGCAACATTGAAACAAACAAACAAACAGCACGTTAATTACAGAAGCATTGTGGAACACTGATTGAAGACCTTATTCACTCTCCACCTACCCACACCCACCCACACCCACCCACACCCACACCCACACCCATCCACTCACCCAACCAACCAACAACCCCACACACTTTCTCACCCAATTACCCACACATCCAACCACTCAGCAGCCAGCACACATCCACCCGCTAATCCACCAATCTACACCCATCTACACAGACACACCCACACACCCACCACACCCACACCCCGGCCACCGCTCACACCCACACCCGCCCAACACAGGTAGAGGAGCGCCAGGGCCGCCAACTTATGGGTGTCCACACTACACTAACTCCGCCAGCCAATTTTCAGAGGGAAACATTAATGTTGCAACGGTGGTGGTGGTGGTAGTGGTGGTGGTGCTGGTGGTAGTGGTGGTGGTAGTGGTGGTGGTGGTGGTGGTGGTGGTGGTGGTGGTGCTGGTAGTAGTAGCGGTGGTGGTGGTGGTGGTGGTGGTGGTGGTGGTGGTGGTGGTAGTAGTAGTGGTGGTGGTGGTGGTGGTGGTGGTGGTGGTGGTGGTGGTAGTGCTTGTGGTAGTAGTGGTGGTGCTGGTAGATAGAAACAGAGAGATACAAACGCATAAATATATCCTAGTTATTCTCAAGTAAGTTAAAAGTACAATAAATAAAACTAAACCAAATGCAATCTGAGCCTCTCTCTCTCTCACTCTCTCTCTCTCTCTCTCTCTCTCTCTCTCTCTCTCTCTCTCTCTCTCTCTCATTCTCTCTCTCTCTCTCTCTCTCTCTCTCTCTCTCTCTCTCTCTCTCTCTCTCACTCTCTCTCTCTCTCTCTCTCTCTCTCTCTCTCTCTCTCTCTCTCTCTCTCTCTCTCTCTCACTCTCTCTCTCTCTCTCTCTCTCTCTCTCTCTCTCTCTCTCTCTCTCTCTCTCTCTCTCTCTCTCTCTCTCTCTCTCAAGGAATAACATGACGGGTCTTTAATATCGTGCTCTCACTCCTTTGCCTAATTGGTTTGTCCTTCACTCTCTGTGACGGATATTAAGATCCGAGGGAGACGATGGAGAGAGGGAGAGATGAAGGAGGGCGTGAGGGAGTGATGGAGATAGGGAAGGCATGGACGAAGGGAGAGAGGGAGAGAAGACAGAAGAGATTAGTAACAAACAAACCGGAATGGGAGAAATTAGGGAAGACACGATACAATTCTGTCAAGAAGATGGAGAGACGAATAGACGATAAGACGTGAGGGAGAAAGGCGAAGAAAAGGGAGAGGGAGAAAGAAGGGAGCGCTAAAGATAGCGTATCGAGACGGTGAAAGGAAAATAGCAAGAATGAGCAAAAATGAGAGGTGAAACATGAAGATGTTAGCAAGGAATTGTGTCAAGCTAAGCAGGAGGGATTGAAAGTGGTGATGGAAAAGTGGTAAGTAAAGGGAGAGAGAGAGAGAGAGAGAGAGAGAGAGAGAGAGAGAGAGAGAGAGAGAGAGGGAGAGAGAGAGAGAGAGAGAGAGAGAGAGAGAGAGAGAGAGAGAGAGGACGAAGATGAGAAGCGCGAGAGGTGAAGAGAAAGAAAGGGAAGGAGGAAGAGAGGGGAAAAGTGCGAAAGGGGAAATGCAAGAGAGAGTAGCAAGATATTGAGGGTTTAGTGGAGGAGTCTAAGAGGTTGATGAAGAGAGAAGAAACAGGAATTAAAGACAAAGGAACCAAGACTTAAAAAGAGAGAAAACAGGAGTTAAAGAGAGAGGAAACAGGAGTTAAAGAGAGAGGAAACAGGAGTTAAAGAGAGGGGAAACAGGAGTTAAAGAGAGGGGAAACAGGAGTTAAAGAGAGGGGAAACAGGAGTTAAAGAGAGGGGAAACAGGAGT
Organism: Procambarus clarkii; assembly: GCF_040958095.1. Lineage (NCBI taxonomy): Eukaryota > Metazoa > Arthropoda > Malacostraca > Decapoda > Cambaridae > Procambarus > Procambarus clarkii. The sequence goes on along the minus strand of NC_091184.1, from coordinate 31,759,422 downwards.
TAAAGAGAGGGGAAACAGGAGTTAAAGAGAGAGGAAACAGGAGTTAAAGAGAGGGGAAACAGGAGTTAAAGAGAGAGGAAACAGGAGTTAAAGAGAGAGGAAACAGGAGTTAAAGAGAGAGGAAACAGGAGTTAAAGAGAGAGGAAACAGGAGTTAAAGAGAGAGGAAACAGGAGTTAAAGAGAGAGGAAACAGGAGTTAAAGAGAGGGGAAACAGGAGTTAAAGAGAGAGGAAACAGGAGTTAAAGAGAGAGGAAACAGGAGTTAAAGAGAGAGGAAACAGGAGTTAAAGAGAAGGGAAACAGGGCGTTACAAACCATGAGACGAGGAATGGCCATTTCCTAAAACTATTATTTTTAAAATAAAAATAGTAAATAGGACAGATCAGAGGGGCGAAGATATTTCCCCTTACCCATTCCATTCACTCCCTGCATCCCACCTACGTCCCAACTCACTCCACTCACCCACATTCTCTCCTCTCCTCTCCTCTCTCTCTTATTCCCTCATCACCTACTGCTTCACCTCTCTCTAATTCCCTCGGTTCTTCCCGCCTTGCTCCCAAAATTCCCTCCCACTAAGTCGATTCCTACTCTCGTCTCTCACACTATTTCTCTCCTCTCACTCTTTCCCTCCTCTCACTCTTCTCAACACTCTTCCCGTCTCTCCTCTGCCCCCTCTCCCTCAGCACACCAGTCAGCATCACCAGTAATGACTACTGAAGCGGGAGATGAGACGATGGCTTCTCTGATGAGCTGGTTCCTGGTGGGGGTGAAGGGAGGAGAGAGAGAGAGAGAGAGAGAGAGAGAGAGAGAGAGAGAGAGAGAGAGAGAGAGAGAGAGAGAGAGAGAGAGAGAGAGAGAGAGACAAAGATCTGGAGCAAGGCAGAGAAAGAGAGAGCTAGTGACTTAGAAGACAAATCAAGTATCACACGTTTTATATTGTCGTAAATATGTTATTAATATTATCCAGTGAATATATATATATATATATATATATATATATATATATATATATATATATATATATATATATATATATATATATATACATATATCAAACAGCAGAGCCCTCTGTTTCCAGGGGTCTGTCGAGTCGTTATTCTGATATTTGGACAAATGCTGGTCGACATATTTTAGAATACTATTACATAAACGTTCCACAATGTTGTTGTGTTATGGATTAAGAACACCAACGGAGAAGGCAAGACTCACAAAGTGGAACCCAATTTTCTTTATGACCATCTTTATGTCAAATGGGGAAGCGCTGGCAATTAATAATATTTGCAGAACATGGAGTGAAGCTAAAACGTGCCCTTTCAATGTAAGAAATAAGTGAAACTCTTTTCGAGAAAGGCTTCGAATATTGCTCCTAATTTAAAACAATCATGGCTAAAGGCAGGTCTCAGGAGCTGGACCCCTACATATACTACCACCTAAAGCTGATTGGGGTCTTCCTTCTGGTCTCAGAAGACGACACACCAAGCTTGACAGGTTTGGCATCAAGCGTGCGTGGAATCCAATACCACAACAAGCGAACGAAACTCTTCAAATTCCAGCTGGATTCTATGACACGGAACCTCCTATGTTTAATTAAATTGAAATGAGAAAAAATATATATGTAAATCCAGAGTTAGTGAACACACCAGAGTCTCTCCTTTCATTAATTAGTAGGTTGATGGGGAGGGGTGGGGGGCAGGTGAAGCAGGTCTCATTAGGTGTGTCTCTCTGTCTCTGTCTCTCCGTCTCTCTCTCTCTCTCTCTCTCTCTCTCTCTCTCTCTGTCTCTCTCTCTCTGTCTCTCTGTCTCTGTCTCTCTGTCTCTGTCTCTCGCTCTCTCTCATTCTGTGTGTGAGTGTATGTGTGATTTATGCTCACTTTTGAGACGCTTTATAAGAAATTTACAGTTAACAACATACCTGACTTAACTATGACTCACAACCATTTAGTAATTTCCAAGTGTGGCTCAAATTACTATCAACACCTCTCATGCCAGACAAAAAAACAGAACACTTGTAAGTACCCAATATCAAAACACTTTGATAATCCCCAATTTTAAAGTGCTTGTAATTGGTAGCTGTGGTAGCGATGGTTGTTGGGATGTATATCAGGGGGTAATGGTTGTTGTTGTGGTTTAAGTGGGGGTGGTGATTTACGTGGGTGGTGGCTGTGAATTGTGGTGGCATTGTTGTTAGCGATTTGTGGTAATTAGGGTGCTGGTGGAGGGGATGGGGGGGGGTGATTAAGGTAGTGATGGGTGGTAATGATGGTGTCATTATGACATCAGGTGATGAATGACAGCATCTGACGGATTGAAGGGCATCCCCTCCTATCATCTCGCCCCCTGCTATTTATCATGGGAGTGTGGGATTACCGTGGGTTTGCTAATTAGAGCAGGGAGCGGTTAAAAAGGGGTTACCTTTGGCTTTGCTAATTAATTATACCAGAGAGGGAAATGTTGAATTATCCTGTGGTTAACAGTTATGGCTGGGAGTAGATTAACATGGTACTGTTAATTATAGCAAAGTAGGGGAATGGGATTATAGTGACTGTGCTAAGTTGGGATTAGGGAGTTAAATGGATTTTCTTAGATTTACTAATTATAGTTTAGGGGTAAAGTTTTAATTATGGGGGCGGGAGGTGGCGCCGAATATGCACTAACTCTAAGATTTGCAAAATAATGGAATGCAAGAGAAAAATAACATTTGACTTTTGCCCTACACACTGCCCTTCACACTGCCCTTCACACTGCCCTTCACATTGCCCCTTCTTCCTATTCCTCTACCTTCTTCTCTTCCTCCCTTCGTGTCAATGCAATTCCTTTCTCATGTAACAAGTAGTTAATCCCTGTTAATGTTATTCCTTCCTCAAATTGCCTGTTTGTTTAAGGGGTCAGGGATACTCACGGATAGATGGGAGGGGAATGAGGGGAAGGGAGAATAAGAGGGGATAGGGTAGAGGGGGGATATTTGAGAGGTGGGAAGGGGAGGCGAATTACCGGCAGGGGACTTAATTCCATGAGGTTTTTGATGATCCTGATGAGAGAGAGAGAGAGAGAGAGAGAGAGAGAGAGAGAGAGAGAGAGAGAGAGAGAGAGAGAGAGAGAGAGAGAGAGAGAGAGAGAGAGAGAGAGAGAGAGAGACAGAGAGAGACAGAGAGATAGAGAGAGAGAGAGAGAGAGAGAGAGAGAGAGAGAGAGAGAGAGAGAGAGAGAGAGAGAGAGAGAGAGAGAGAGAGAGAGAGAGAGAGAGAGAGAGAGACAGAGAGAGACAGAGAGAGAGAGAGAGAGAGAGAGAGAGAGAGACAGAGAGAGAGACAGAGAGACAGAGACAGAGAGACAGAGACAGAGAGACAGGCAGACTACCTCCCAGGATCATCACCGTGTAATAATTCAGTATTCCTATCGGCAGAATTGCGTTCAACCCAAAATTTGCATATGTGAAGACAGATACCGTAAAGCTGGTGATTTCGTCCTTACAAAAGTTGCAAGATAATGGCCTCGTTAAGAATGATCTTCCAATAGTTAATCGTCCGCGCTGAATTCTTTTGTTTCGTTAAGATAATTGTGATTTTTTTTTTGTTAACGGGGTACGCATCGTTGCTGTGAATTGTTAAGCTTGTATGAATGCAACAATCCTGGAAGATGGTATAGGGCTGTAGGAGTCTATTCATCCTGTCTGTCCTGACTATATTGCAGACGATGAGTCACAATAACGTGGCTGAAGATATGATGATATCTTCATCATTTTCTGATGTGATACCACACATCAGAAAATGAAGAGATGACGATGTTTCGAGCTATCCTGCGCCATTATCAAGTCGTGTGATGGACCGAAACGTCGTCGTTTCTCCATTTTTGTGATGAGTAGTTTGCTCATCATATCTTCAGCCACGTTATTGTGACTCATCGTCTACACACAGCCAGGACAGACGCACTCACATGTCACTACCACCACATATATATATTAATAACACCAAGAAAATTAACTTAATAAATCAGTACCAATAAAAATTAACTCAATAACTCAGCACCAAGAAAAGTTACTCAGCACTAGATAAATCATTTTTTTTTGCCAACTCTCAGAAGAAATAAAGTTCACTTTATACCTGGGTTTTTATCAATGATAAATGCAACATTTCGAACTTGATATTTACACACAAGGTTTCTTCAGCAGTCAAGTATAAATGCAAGAATGCAATTTGTCCAGTTGTGACAGGAAACACAGTTTACAGGACTGTTGGTGGTGGTGGTGGTAGATAAGGTAGGGGGGTTGAATAGAGGCGTCAGCCTATGTATTACAGAAACACATCTACAACAACCTGTTTAAACACCACAAATGATGTGTTGGATAGATATGTTAAGGGCCAGTTCTATATAAACGTAAAGGCCGAGGGGGCCTCGTAGCCTGGTGGATAGCGCGCAGGATTCGTAATTCTGTGGCGCGGGTTCGATTCCCGCACGAGGCAGAAACAAATGGGCAAAGTTTCTTTCACCCTGAATACCCCTGTTACCTAGCAGTAAATAGGTACCTGGGTGTTAGTCAGCTGTCACGGGCTGCTTCCTGGGGGTGGAGGCCTGGTCGAGGACCGGGCCGCGGGGACACTAAAGCCCCGAAATCAACTCAAGATAACCTCAAGATAACGGAATGACTCTAACAAGACGTTTTTGACCAAATTTATTGATATTGGAGGCTGTTGTGGCGTTAAACAGCCCGTGATGACCAGATCACCAAATCAGAAGACCTGGTGAGAGACGGGGCCCGAGGAATATTGATCCTCGGAACCACTTTTAAGACCAGCCTCATTGAGGAAGGAGTAATGCGTACATGGTTATGCAGGTGGGATATTGTGTACGTGGTAACATGGGTGGCGTGTTGCATAACCTACATGGGGAATACATGTTTTTGTTTCTACCACAGACGTGGCCACATATTTACAATGCTAACCAGCATATATACATTTTCTTCTGTCCTTAATGGTCAGGGTTAAAGATCAGTTAACTAGGTTACATGCACAACCGCTACTGGTATATCTTCCATCTTCTTGTACTGAGCCGTCGGTATAGCAATGGTAAACACCGTTACCTATAATCTGAGTACTCTCAGTGAGGGTTTTCAGTGTTAACTGGTTTAATAATGTAGAGTGTATACTTTCCTTCTTGGGTGAAATCAACTGATAGATCACAGTTATCACATGGATTAATTGGTTGATTAATTATTAATTGAGTTGACTACTGATTTAACATTTTGATGGAATTGGCAACCTTATATAGACCCTAAATGCAGAATTAGACTTCCCTATCCTTCTATAGGCCTCGGGTAAGTCAGGCCTATATTAGAAAGTTTAAATTGGAATTTCATGTGCAGTGGGGGAATAGTGAAAGAGGGGGAGGGAGTAGTGTATCCATCGTTTCTTTTTCTCTCTGTGCCTCCTTCTCTATACAATGAGGGACCAGCCGCTCCATCAACGACTGTGTTAAACCTACCTTTGTCTCCTCCCAACTACGAACCTCCAAACATTTCCCAACTCCCTCCACACCCCCCCCCCTCTTCACCCCTTCCTCAAACTCCATCTCAAGCTCTCGCAACCGAGACCTCTGCATCCAGTTGACTCCAACCCCTCTCTTCAGTCAAGACTCCCCTCTGTTCCCCTCAAAATACATCCCCCAGTCCTCATCCAGGACCTCTTTTTTTCTCTCTCTCTCTCTCTCTCTCTCTCTCTCTCTCTCTCTCTCTCTCTCTCTCTCTCTCTCTCTCTCTCTCTCTCTCTAGGTGATCCTCGTCGCTGATAAAGATTTATCTTATCTTCATTTTCCATCAGACACAGGATCGAATCCTCTTTGTCTTCTCTTTCCCCTCTCTCTCTAGTCTTCAGTAATCCTCTGGTACACTGTTATGCATCCCAGAGTCTCCACGACTCTCTCTCTCTCTCTCTCTCTCGGTCTCTCTCTCTCTCTCTCTCTCTCTCTCTCTCTCTCTCTCTCTCTCTCTCTCTCCCTCTCTCTCTCTCTCTCTCTCTCTCTCTCTCTCTCTCTCTCTCTCTCTCTCTCTCTCTCCCTCTCTCTCTCTCTCTCTCTCTCTCTCTCTCTCTCTCCCTCTCTCTCTCTCTCTCTCTCTCTCTCTCTCTCTCTCTCTCTCTCTCTCTCTCTCTCCCTCTCTCTCTCTCTCTCTCTCTCTCTCTCTCTCTCTCTCTCTCTCTCTCTCTCTCTCTCTCTCCCTCTCTCTCTCTCTCTCTCTCTCTCTCTCTCTCTCTCTCTCTCTCTCTCTCTCTCCCGCGTCCATTTGAGCTTCTCTTTGTGGCCTTATCTCCGTTCCCATTTTTGTACCTGTGATAGCCCTCTGGAGACGCTTTCTTCAAAGAGGGGGAAGATACTCCTGTTCTTGTTGATGTTTGTTTATGTTCTTGTTTGGCGTTTGTTTATGTTCTTGATGTTTCATGTTCTTCCTTACAGTTCGCTTATATTATAAATATAGTATTTGTTTATAAATAGATTTAGCGTACGTTTGTACTCATCTAGTTGTGATTGCGGAGGGGTGAGGTCTGGCTCTTTGGTGTGTGTGTGTGTGTGTGTGTGTGTGTGTGTGTGTGTGTGTGTGCTCTTAATATTTGAACGCTGAGAGAATTCAATCTTGGAGTCTATTCTCTTTCTGATAACTGGTGTGTGTGTGTTTTAATTTTAAAACTGGAGATTGAGTTGAGAACTGCACCTCACTACACTGGAGAATTGAAGAAGTGGCGGTGACATGATAACGACATACAAGATACTGAAGCTAACTGCCAGATTAGACAAAGAAGCATTGTTCACACGTTTAAGCAAGGTCTCCCACACACACACACACACACACACACACACACACACACACACACACACACACACACACACACACATCTTCCTGAGCACACCACACAAACACAAATATGTTTACACAAACACCCTTAACCCCACAAAAATACGAACAAACATAAGCTAAAAGTTATCAACAATAACTTTTTTTTTAATATCTAGATAGCTTCTATTTTTCACGAAAGCTAAATAACCTGCAAAAGATAAACAAACTCTTTGTTTGGAGTGAAACTGCTTCAACGCTAATTTCATACAAAATAAATTAAAGTGTAAAAAGCGCTTAAAAAAATTCGCAGTTTTGCCAGCGAAACCTAATTACCCGCCGCCCATCAACTTGGCCCAGATTAGCTAATCCAGCGGGGCCAACGAACTATAGGCATGTTGTTATACGTCTAGATGATATAGCAATGTTATACTACTTAGCGATCTTAACTGGAAATGGCACTTAAAATATTTATATTTCTCTATTTCTGTGTGTGTGTGTGTGTGTGTGTGTGTGTGTGTGTGTGTGTGTGTGTGCTCATCTAATTGTGCTTGCGGGGGTTGAGGTCTGTCTCTTTGGTCAGATGTGTGTGTGTGTGTGTGTGTGTGTGTGTGTGTGTGTGTGTGTATGTGTGTGTGTGTGTGTGTGTGTGTGTGTGTGTGTGTGTGTGTGTGTGTGTGTGTGTGTGTGTGTGTGTTATCTGCTACATATATTTCTCTCTAACACACACACACACACACACACACACACACACAAACACCCAGTTGATTGACGATTGAGAGGCGGGACCAAAGAGCCGAAGCTCAACCCCCCTCTCAAGCATAACTAGGTGAGTACTACTGTACCCTTCTCGCTTCCTGTTATCAAGCAAATTATCTTGTAGTTTCTCTAACACATCACGAGAAGATAATTAATGTTTACAACACAAAGGAGAGAGAGAGAGAGAGAGAGAGAGAGAGAGAGAGAGAGAGAGAGAGAGAGAGAGAGAGAGAGAGAGAGAGAGAGAGAGAGAGAGAGAGAGAGAGAGAGAGAGAGAGAGAGATAACGTGCATTTTAAGCTCACAATCTCACTACAGGCTTTGATATCATAAATTCCAATATTAATTCCCGTCTGTATAAGTATCATTGCTGTCACCCAAGCTGATTCTCACTCCCCTGTACGTCTCAGAACATCTGCTTGAGATGTTGCGACACTTGCGAGGCATGTGTCAAGCCTTGGAACAATGCCAGCTGCCGACTTATACTGGCTTTGGGCCAATACGTTCACCTGTGATAGTATTTTATGCAGTAAAGATGGTAACAGAGGGAGGAGGCCGAGGAGTGGAACGAGGCGAAGAGAACGAGATGATAACAGAGAGAGAGAGAGAGAGAGAGAGAGAGAGAGAGAGAGAGAGAGAGAGAGAGAGAGAGAGAGAGAGAGAGAGAGAGAGAGAGAGAGAGAGAGAGAGAGAGAGAGACACACACACACACACCTGCTACCCCACCACCCCGAACACACACATCTCACATATCACCCTCACAATCTAGCCAAACCTGCTCGGACGGTATCATAACTCTTAAATACGTCATTAATATTTCCCTCTGTGATTTATGAAGGTATGGTGCTGAGGTCACTAGTGGTTGACGCCTTAGCTGCCCAGGTTCGAATCCCAGAGAGATCATTAGAGCCTTGTTGGGAAAACTGACGCTTGGGAGAGAAATGGGGACAAGTCGAGGTAAATTCTCTCTCTCTCTCTCTCTCTCTCTCTCTCTCTCTCTCTCTCTCTCTCTCTCTCTCTCTCTCTCTCTCTCTCTCTCCTTCCCTATACTCTCATTACCTTTCCCTAGCTTGACCCCTGCCTTACTCCCTCCCTCTATCCCTACTCCCTTCCCTTTCTCCCTCCCATGCTGTGCTCGGCGCTGCCCGGAGCCTTGCTACCAAAGCTACCTTCATCTACAAGGTCATTCCCCATCCTATTTAAATGTAAATCTTTGTAATAAATTTTTACCCCTGTTACTAATGGCCCCAAAGAAGGGAGAGCAGGAGGAGAAGGAGTAGGAGGTAAGTAATTATGAAGAAGAGGGGGACAAAAGAGAATGTAGATGATGTGGAGAAGGATAAGGTGGAGGATGAGTATAAGAGAAGAGGAAGAGAAGGGGAAGATGCAAGGAAATATTCGTTCCCAGTTCTGGTGGTTAAGAAGTGGACTTCACCGAAGGCAAGATGTAGGAAACCACCTCCATCTGCAACATGAGATTCACCTAGATTTAGATAACCTAAATCACTTAGATTTAGATCTCTCTCTCTCTCTCTGTATATATATATATATATATATATATATATATATATATATATATATATATATATATATATATAAATAGGAAAGCGATATATATATATATATATATATATATATATATATATATATATATATATATATATATATATATATATATATATATATATATATATATATATATATATAGGAAGGTGTAAATAATGGATGAACAAGGGAGTGACGTGGTAGACACCTTGAGAGAGAGAAACGTCAGTCACGGAAATAGTCGACTGAAGGCTATGATCCGGGACCCAAGAGGCGAAGCTCAACTGCTGTAATGAAAGGTATTAACGTACGTACACAAAGGAGCCTGAAAATAGGTCTAATAATAAATGTGAAAATGGCCTCTTTGTTTTCCTTCCATAATTACCTGGCTATATATAGAAGACGGGGGGCGCAAAACTGTGGCTAAATACAGCTACAGTATGACGCAAAAATAATTATCTCCAGAGCGGCTGAGGATGTTAGAGAATCAGTGTTGCCATGTCTCTTAAGATAACAGTCACGGCGCATCTTAAGATGTTACGTAACGTTCGGGATATAAATCTTGGTGCTGGTACATGAACCGGTTTGGTTAAGTCACCAAATGTTTGGTTACGCACGTAATTCAATTAGATTAGGTGCGTACCTGTACGAATCTAATCCAGGTAATTATATTCCCCTCACTCCATGGATTGAGCATCCTATCAATCTTCAATCAACCGATGCACAGGTTTCAGAGTCTATTGGGTTCTGTCGTATCCATCACTTCACTTTTCAGTCCATTCCACTGTTCTGACAATGAACAAATTATTAATAAAGTCTCTTATTGCTTGTTTGGCCACTTATCTCTCACCTGTTTCCTTCCTCGTGTATCACCAACCCTAAATAATCTCTCCTTGAATGTGTAAATCATACATCTAATTTATCTAAGTGTCTAAGTCTAACTATCTAAGAATCTAAGTGTCATGAGGTCTAATTTCTTTGGTCTTTCCATAGAGTTCACACCTCTCAACACTGGTACTTGTCTGATGGCATATCTCTGGCCTTACTCAACCTTCATGTTGTGATTAACCAAATAGAATATTGGGCTGATGTGTTGCATGCAGGATACAAAACTACTTTTAATATGCGTTCACTCTCCTCGTATCTCTCTCTCTTTCTCGTTCTTCTTCTCCTCTCCTCTTCCCTTTTATCTCTTTTATCTCTCTTGGTCTGCACCTCAGTTCCTCTCCCTCGCCTTCGAACCCCAGATCTTGATAATGTGACTCTGATCAATATAACTGCTCCACTCAGCCACCACCACAAGGTTTCTTATATCTTCATTATACTTCCTTCCCCTATCATCGCATATTCATCATTATTGTCCCTCTGAAGCCATTAATCTCTGCTATACTTCGTTATTATATTTTGTCATAATACTATATGATTACAGAGTTATTGCATGTCTTGGTTTTACCTCTTCATTACGTATAGGTATTTCGCAACATATTTTAATTACGTGTCATAACTTCTAAATTATTGGCATCAGCTCTAGTGTTATTACTCCGACCACCGTTACACTCACTATAAATATCACTATCAGCCCCCCCCCACTGGCACTCTGACCTTTGACCTCCTGGCTACAATCAATAAGTTACCAGCAATGGAATTACGAGATGAGATATTTAAGAGGAACGTCAATAAATGGCTTCTGATCCTCCAGAAGGAAAGGGTAAACTAACAGACAGGTGACAAAAGCCGCCTTCCAGACATCTTACAAAATCAATCAACATACAAAGCAAAGCAATTCAACAGTAGACAACGCAAATCAACAGATGTTTACAGTGCAAAACAACAGAGCACGTCAAATGCAGATACTAAACCCAACAGTTAAAAAAAGCCAGTCAGGCAAACTAAGAGAGAGAGAGAGAGAGAGAGAGAGAGCGAGAGAGAGAGAGAGAGAGAGAGAGAGAGAGAGAGAGAGAGAGAGAGAGAGAGAGAGAGAGAGAGAGAGAGAGAGAGAGAGAGAGAGAGAGAGAGAGAGAGAGACAGACAGACAGACAGACAGACAGACAGACAGACAGACAGACAGACAGACAGACAGACAGACAGAACGAAAGATAAGCTCGTAAGATCAAAAATGAGCTGATAATTACTTTCTAACCTTTACATATACAAAAGAGAAAGTGCCAACTGCTGCTGCGAGACTGGTCAATCAAGAACTTTCACCAATTCCTGAGGAAGTCAGTGCCAGATTGCATTTAGGACAGAGAAAACACACAAAAACCAGCACGATATGGCACCTAAGGCAGGCATACAGATAACTGAAAATTCTTAGTACTCAAACAGGAAATTGATATCTTCGGAATGAAGTCTGTCACTTCAAAGACCCCAACTGATAAGAATATGTTGACCAAACCACACACTAGAAATTGAAGAGACGACGACGTTTCGGTTCGTCCTGGACCACTATCAAGTCGATTGTGATGAGACGAGATTGTTATTGTTTTAGATTAAGAAACTCGGAACAAAACGTTCCAAAGCAGCACGGGTTATGGTGATCCCGTAGTTGACTTACCTGGCACAGGAGCGGGCTGAGACGAGGGAGGCAAGAGCATTAAGTAAGGCATGAGAGAGAGGTGAGGAGACGGAAATCTTAGAGGAAGATAAGAACAAGGCAAAAGGTACGGAAGGTGTAATATAGGGTGTAATAATAGGAGTAAGAATGGAAACGAACGAGAAACAAGAGAAAGAAAAAGAAATATGTTTTAAGAATATCTTTAAATAAAGAATTTACTCGAGTCAGGCTAAAGATGAGCTGGATTAAAAAAAAATCTCTCTATGCTTTCCATTTCATGTAATTACAGCAGCAACATATCTAATGAACCAAGTTTTAGTTGAAAACAAAATAGAGAAAGAGAAAGAGTCAAATAAGAAGAGAGAGAACGAAAGGGAGAGCTATAAAGAGAAAGAAAGAGAGAGAGAGAAAGAGAGAATTTACAATGCTCAGGATACAGATGTTGTTTCAGGCGACGCAGTTATTGGTAGTCAAGTGTGACGTCGAACGTGTAGTCAGGTGTTGTTCCTGACGGTGTTGACTCACATATTATGTCTAATCACCCTGTTAGAGATGACAGTTATAGCTAACGTGAACTGGCAGCTGGTGCTAACTACCTCTAGGGGTTAATTACTGCCAGTGCCTCCTATAGGGCGAATTATATATCAAAATACAGTTGGGTTCAATATTATTCCCCTACAACTTTAATGATAATTGATATGTTATCTACCATAGTGACATGGAAACTTTCTTTGAATTTTTCACTAAGAATATTTGTCCTGTTATATTCTCTGACAGACCGACGTTTCTTTCTCAGACGTGTCAATTTCTGTCATATTGAATAATATGATGTGAATAATTCTGTCATATATTCACTGTTGTGTTCCATAAAATTATGTTTCTTTGCTCCTAATCTGTTTTTATTATTCGTTAATGATATAACATATGAAATGCTCTTCATTTTCCGGCATATGAAATGTTCTTCATTTTCCGGCATATGAAATGCTCTTCATTTTCCGGCATATGAAATGCTCCTCATTTTCCGGCATATGAAATGCTCTTCATTTTCCGGCATATGAAATGCTCTTCATTTTCCGGCATATGAAATGCTCCTCATTTTCCGGCATATGAAATGCTCTTCATTTTCCGGCATATGAAATGCTCTTCATTTCCTTGCAGATGGCTCTAGTTTGCAGTCTCTGCAACTTCCGGCGTCATGCACCTCTCCAAGTTCACTTCTCTCGTCTTAATCTATCTCGCTACATCTATCTTCCTGTTCGACACACAAAATCTATTAAGGTTAGTTCCAATAATCTTCAGATTTTAACAGTTACCTTAAAGCAAACGGATTACCGTTTAATCCTCGCTTAATATTCAAGGGATTGCAGTCACATCTCCTCCACTTGATTTCACTTCGATGCAACAATCCAATTTTGCTCTTGTTCAAAGAACACTTTTCACATCTGACGAAGCTTTTCAACACATGACCTTCATCAGATCAGAGGAAAGCTGCTCGTTTCATCACTTCCTCTAATCCCGTATTTAAGCTAGTTGGCATTAGTCGTTTGCAGCAAAGTTACGTCTTTCTCTCTCTCGTCTAGAGCAACCTTTACGTCTTCTGTATGTTCAATGTTAATCAGGTAATAGAGAGGTTTGCAATTTAAGACAGACTAAAATTCCTTCTAACGCCTCTAATCATTCGGGAACGGACTTTAGAGATATTTTCCTATTGGCAAACTGGTATTTTGTTGACCATACCACACACTAGAAAGTGAAGACATGACGACGTTTCAGTCCATCCTAGACCATTATCAAGTCGATTGTGTTGTTGATAATGGTCCACAATCGACTTGAGAATGGTCCAGGACGGACCGAAACATCGTCATCTCTTCACTTTCTAGTGTGTGGTTCGGTCAACATTTTTCAGCCATTGTTACTGTGGCTGAAAAAATGGGTTGTACCAGCATTGGCACCAGCAATAAATGGGTTGTACCAGCATTAGCACCACCAATAAATGGGTTGTACCAGCATTGGCACCACCAATAAATGGGTTGTACCAGCATTGGCACCACCAATAAATGAGTTGTACCAGCTCATCTGAAACTGGTATTTTGTTTTCACAACTATGCATTATTGAATAGGCAACTTTCACTTTTGCTCTACCCTATTCAAAAAATGATTCAGAGTTATTTATTTGGTCATTTATCACTTGGAGGTCCCAACAATAGCATCACGCGACACGTACGCCTGCGGTCAGTTATAGATACTTGTGTCAATTACATTTGCAGTCAGTTGTAGTTCCGGCTGTCAGGGGAGGTAGATCTGTCAGTTATAGCTGCCGCTGTCAATTATAGCTGTTATCAGGCTCAGGTGCTGTCAACTGCAGATATGATGGCGGGGGAGGCAGACACCAATATATTGGAGAAGTGAGCCGGAGGATGATAGACATTGACAGGTTAGTTGTCTATCTCAGTGACCATCTATTTGGCAATCCATCAATCTCTCTTTCTCTCTCTCTCTCTCTCTCTCTCTCTCTCTCTCTCTCTCTCTCTCTCTCTCTCTCTCTCTCTCTCTCTCTCTCTCTCTCTCTCTCTCACTGCATCACCTGGCACTGTTCCCAACGTCCTTCGGAACAGTGCCAGGTGAAGAGAGGCACGTGAAAAGTACATGGTGAAGTACAGAGCCTGGTGAAGTACAGGGACTGGTGAAGTACAGAGCCTGGTGAAGTACAGAGCCTGGTGAAGTACAGAGGCAGGTGCAGTACAGAGCCTGGTGAAGTACAGGGCCTGGTGAAGTACAGAGCCTGGTGAAGTACAGGGCCTGGTGAAGTACAGAGCCTGGTGAAGTACAGGGCCTGGTGAAGTACAGGCACTCTGCCTTGCTCTGCTGCCCATGTTAAAACAACTTAACTAACTTTGCAACAAAAGTTGGCAGAGAGAGAAAGCATCGATACTCTCCTCCTGCCATGGCTTTCTCTTCGGTTTTCTCTTTTGTTTGCCTGTACCTTTCTTTCTCTTGTGCTTCTCCCTGTCTCCCAACCCCCAGAAGGATTCGAACCCGGACAGCCAATTAGGCTTTCATGCCCCCTTGGCGTGTCTAGTACTGTTACCACTAGACCACATTGACTGTACAAAAATATTGGAAGTCGTTTGACCCCTTAACCGTTTTCTCTCGTGGTCAACGAGATTTGACGGGTATTAGGTAATAGGTCAGACGATTTTCAATACTTTTGTACAGTCAGTGTGGCCTAGTGGTACTGGACAGGCGAAGGGGCATAGCGGCACTGGCTGCCAGAGTTCAAATCCTTCAGGGGTGAAGAGTTTTCTGATGCATATTATTTTATGTTTTTATTTTAGATGCTGTTCTTAATGGCCATCCCTATCTCCCTGTCCCTCTCTCCATCACCACCTCCTTATCATTGCCTCTCTATCCCTCTGGCTCCAGTTCTTCCCTCTCCCTCTAGGTGAACTACTTCCCTCTAGCCCTCTCACTGCCTCGCTCTCACCCTCAGACTGTAATCACCTCCACACTGTGAAGAATAATGCAGGCCGCGGCAGACGACGCATTTCTAATCGTCTCTGGGCCTATGTTGGGAATGCTGAGAGGGGGAGAGGTTAGGGAGAGAGGAGAGGTGAGAGGAGAGCTAAGGAGAGAGGTAAAAAAGTTGGAGTGTAGGGAGAGATGGAAAGGTAGTGGCAATGTATTGATGTGACGGGATGGGCTGCATGAAGGAAGGGTGAGAGAAAAGTGAAAGTTGATGTAAGAGGAATAAGGGGACATTGGGGAGAGGTGGAGAAAGAAAGAGAGAGAAGTCAAAGAAAAGATCGAGATAAAGATGAATGGGGAGGAAGCCAGGAAGGAGTCTGAATGAAGAGAAAAGTGGAAGAAAATAGTTGGAAGAAGAGGGAGAGGTAGAAAGTAAAGGAGAGCAGGAAGAGGGAAAAGGCAACGAAGGAGAGGAAAGAGAGAGATAGAGGAACAAGGGAAAAGGAGAGAGAGAGAGAAGAAGGACAGGTGAAATGAGAGTGAGAAATGAGTTCAACTAAAAGGTGAGACTGAGGTGGAAAGGGAGAAGCAATGAATTAAGAATTAGGACCGTGGAGAGGAAGAAACAGATCAGAGGTGAAGGGTAAACAGATAAAGCAAGATGAAGGAACGCCGAGGAAACAATCAAATGAGCAACAAAGATGTTTTAATGGTGAAAAGTACAAGATACAACAGAAATGCTAAACAGAGCTAACAACCTTATATTTATATAGCTACTCCCTAGACTATATAAAGATTTGTCATAAGGTGATGTGTGATTGGCAGCCTTCAGAGGTAGATTACCGTAGTTTTCAAGTGCTCTGAATCATAAACAACTACTCCTCCTAAATCGTTTAGCATGCCGGTGGCTAGTTACATGGCAACCAGTTCTCTTTGCATAGAGTTCAACCAATTGTTCAACCTGACACTGATGATCTATACCCATGTAATATATCTAGGAAACCTGTAAGCTGCTTCATTCCATCCTGTTGACTATTAGACCGAGGCGCGACAGGAGAGAAATTACATAAAACTCTGCGGATGAATTAACCCACGTTTCAATTCGATAATGATATTTATATTTTGTTTTAATAGCAAGTTAGCACATGACCTGCCTGACCCTTTGTTTATTACCAAGAAGAAGAGTTCGCAATATTAAACAATGCGTAAAACTGGAAAAATACAAGACTGACCTGTCATAGTACGAGGATAATTTTAATATTCGCTATAATGTTTAATAATTTAATATATTTTTTTATATTTTAAATTCTAGATTAAAGTTTTGGCAAAGTCTCAGTGTAGTATAACATATCTTCTATTCAAAAGGAGTAAATGCCATGTCAGGTGAGTTATGTTAAGTAGTCAATTATAATTTCAATCAGCTCATTAATCGATCCCGAAGGTAATTTGAATCTCAGGATAAGCGTTATACAGCTTCCCGAGACAATCAGACGACAGCCGACATTGATGAAAGAGCCCTGATTGGCTCTCATGAACAAGCAGATTAACTTTAGCCTCTGGAGTCTTCAGAGTTAGTGGTTCAATGTGACTCTTCATTTCGAAGTTTATCTGATAAATCAGGTGGATTGTCGATGGTGAGAGAGATGCTCTGACGTGGCAGCTTTATAACGTGCGACAAATAACAGTCTCTCACGACTGATGGACACAGAAGAATTAAAATAAAAAACTATATTCGTAACAACTTATACAAATGCTCACAGCAGTAACGAGGTACACATCTATAGACATATGCAGGCTATGAGTCACAATAACGTGGCTAAAGTATGTTGACCAGACCACACACTAGAAGGTGAAGGGACGACGACGTGTCGGTCCGTCCTGGACCATTCTCAAGTCGAACTTGAGAATGGTCACCACCATCTTCACCTTCTAGTGTGTGGTCTGGTCAATCTATAGACATAAATTTCATTAACCTTACGATATGAGTCGTGATACATTTTAGTAAAATATTATGAAGAAGTATTGACAACAGTACTTAACTTAATTTTTGCAAATCTCTCAATCAAGAAGTCTGAAGATTCTTTAAAGAAGCCACATGAGAAGATTCCCAGAGATCTGTTGAAGCACTTTTAATAGCAACTTTGCTATTAAACCCGAGATTGTATATTCTAATTTAAAGTAACTAAATCTAAGAACTAGATGACAGAAAATCCCCCACATACAAGAGAGAAGAATAATCTCTCTGGGAATGAAAGTCTCGACTTTAATAGACTGTTGCCCGTCAGGGGACCTTCATTAAGCATTTCTCCGACAATTGTTTCAGCCAAGTAGTTTAATACATCATATTAAACATCTAGCAAATCAAACCTAAATATGAACCAATCCACAAGAGCCGTGACGAGGAAGGGCCCATCCTAGTCACGGCCCTTGTGGATTTGTTTATTTGGTGCATCACGCTATTGTGATTTCTGTGTGCATCTGAACGAACAAATATGTTCGTTCAGATGACCTTTACCAAAATCTTGCTAAGAGTCAAGTCAAATAAGAGTTATAAATGAACTTAAACATGCCGTGTAACGCCACAGTTTAGATGTCACCTTGAGTGAAGCCTGCTTGACATGACCTTAATATGACCTTAGTTTGACTTTGCTGTGACCTTCGTATGACCTTTGATAAAAGTAATGTGATACCAATATCATGGCTGAGCAAAGTTGCGTTAGATTCTATAACTGAATTAATGTATCGAATATATCGAACTGGCACTCTACTTCAATGATAAAATACTGAATGTAAAAATAAATGATTGTCATTAAAGTCTGTCAACCTTCTTCCAAATTCATGAATCAGACACAGTTCAGCCTTTTTCTTTTGTTTTTAGCTCTGGCAAAGTATGTACGGTGAAGACGATGAGTCACCATAACGTGGCTGAAGTATGTTGACCAGACCACACACTAGAAGGTGAAGGGACGACGACGTTTCGGTCCGTCCTGGACCATTCTCACAATCGACTTGAGAATGGTCCAGGACGGACCGAAAGGTAGTCGTCCCTTCACCTTCTAGTGTGTATGGTCTGGTCAACAATCAATGTACGGTGAATCTATTCTGGTTATGGGGAGGAAATACTCGTGATTGTGCAAGGCATCACAATCACCAGAATCGTGATCACAATGTCAATACTGTCAACAGCAGGCAACATTCCTGAAGGAACTGGGATAAAAACAGCGCTTGTTCACACCGGGATAGTTGACACGGACGAGGTCACGAGGTCATTGACTAACATATTCCTCCTAACTGCCATGTGAGCACTCTTGCTGCTCTATGAAACAAAAGACAAAATGAACATTAGTACAAGCTCCATAATACGCGGAAGATGAGAACGTTTGGACGCTAAAGATGAATGACAAGACTCCAGCATTCTACTTTTGGAATCTTGTAAAATCTTGGAATCTTGTTACTGGACGGTAGAGCGACGGGCTCGCTTCATGCAGGTCGGCGTTCAATCCCCGACCGTCCAAGTGGTTGGGCACCATTCCTTTTCCCCGTCCCATCCCAAATCCTTATCCTGATCCCTTACAAGTGCTATATAGTCGTAATGGCTGGGCGCTTTCCCCCCCCTGATAGTTCCCTTCCCTTCAGTTTACTTTATCGTGTTCTCATCTGTGAGAGATAGAGAGACTTTTAAGGGAGACTTTAAACTGCCTTCTGAGGCTTCCGGATAAATATACCCTCTTCCAATTTGCTTATAATTGTGTATACAACGTTCACTGTGTGTGCGTGTGGGTGTCCGGTACATGCGTTTGCTCCTATAGGCTATCATACCACGGATTAACATTAACACATGCACATTAACATATGCTGTTAAATTAGGATACAAAAGAACACTAACTCATACGCTATAACACACATACACATTTTTATCCGGTATACACGAACACCGACACATTCCGGATATGTGTAAACTAACATGTTCTGCCCCAATGTTATTTTTCCGGAACACAGGTATTGTGGTACCTAAAATCCAGAATCAGGTTTCCAGTTCTGGTTCTGGTATTGTACCATCGTCACGTACCTAACAACAGCCAACTCAGATGGACTGACGCAATGGTTCGTCTTCACTCTTATTCTGAAGCACTGGAACATTCCAGCGCTGACGGAAGCCTATAGAAGCACTGGAACCATATTCCAGCATTTAGGTAAGCCTTCAGAAACACTGGAACCCTATTCCAGCATTTAGGTAAGCCTTCAGAAGCACTGGAACCCTATTCCAGCATTTAGGTAAGCCTTCAGAAGCACTGGAACCATATTCCAGCATTTAGGTAAGCCTTCAGAAGCACTGGAACCCTATTTCAGCATTTAGGTAAGCCTTCAGAAGCACTGGAACCCTATTCCAGCATTTAGGTAAGCCTTCAGAAGCACTGGAACCCTATTCCAGCATTTAGGTAAGCCTTCAGAAGCACTGGAACCCTATTCCAGCATTTAGGTAAGCCTTCAGAAGCACTGGAACCATATTCCAGCATTTAGGTAAGCCTTCAGAAACACTGGAACCCTATTCCAGCATTTAGGTAAGCCTTCAGAAGCACTGGAACCCTATTCCAGCATTTAGGTAAGCCTTCAGAAGCACTGGAACCATATTCCAGCATTTAGGTAAGCCTTCAGAAGCACAGGAACCCTATTTCAGCATTTAGGTAAGCCTTCAGAAGCACTGGAACCATATTCCAGCATTTAGGTAAGCCTTCAGAAGCATTGGAACCATATTCCAGCATTTAGGTAAGCCTTCAGAAGCACTGGAACCATATTCCAGCATTTAGGTAAGCCTTCAGAAGCACTGGAACCATATTCCAGCATTTAGGTAAGCCTTCAGAAGCACTGGAACCATATTCCAGCATTTAGGTAAGCCTTCAGAAGCACTGGAACCATATTCCAGCATTTAGGTAAGCCTTCAGAAGCACTGAAACCATATTCCAGCATTTAGGTAAGCCTTCAGAAGCACTGGAACCATATTCCAGCATTTAGGTAAGCCTTCAGAAGCACTGGAACGATAGGTCGCTCCAGCTCTGAAGCAAGTCTTCACGAGCACTGGAATGATGACTCGATTGCGAGCCAACACAGGCTGAAGCATTTGCAAAGTTTATGAAAAAGTTATTGTTCCTGTTCGACCAAGTCGTGAAGCATCACAGAGAAGATGAAGGCGCACTGATATGATTTTTATGGGAAGTTGAAGCCTCTGGAATCACCAACTGAAGATCTCAGAAGCCCGTTTCTGAAGCAACTTCTCAAAGCTTGTGACTTTGGGGAACAAAATTATTCTGGCATCCTAAGTCATGCTCCAAAGAGAACTTGCTATCCGTCGTAAGTGACATAATTCATGTCGCTTTTGACGGATAAGAATTTTTTACCAACACGAACTTTTTTGGGGGGGCCATAGTTCCCCTCCTCTATGCAATTTTAAACGTGAATTTTAGAGAAATTAAAAGCACTTTTTTACAATTATCCAGCAACGACGTCGATTTATTTTGAATTACTTTTTTATGACCATTTAATTTACTTTTAAGTTACTATTACTAAGTTAAAAATCATTTAAATTACTTTTATAAATTACAATGCCGATTTTTTAAATTGGTCTAACATACTCAAAGATTTTAACCAAATATATGTCACTTAAGGGCTTGAGATCCCACATGTTTGGTATAATTATCCGCATTTAAAAGTCAATTATAGGCCAAGGGCATTTGCAAATACAAAGTTCTTCAGCAGATAACACAGAGATAAGTTTATTCTACGCAAATATACAAATATAACTTCGTTTTATGCATCACTTTCAAAGCTAAAGTTATCGTCACCTTATTTTCAAAGATAAGGTCATTCTGCTCATAAGATAGTGTATAGACCTCGATAGAAGCTACGTTATTTGCACATTTAGATGGCACTGACATACTACAGACTCCTATGACTGACTGCTACATTACAAGACTTTAACACGTCTTTGATCTGTTACAGAAATTTGTAATGACTGCTTCATTATATAACATTAACCCAATACTGACTAGTGAAGACTTCAGTGACTGGTTCATTATAGGGCATTTCCAGAGAGCATTTCCTAAGCTTTCTCCTGATAGTTAGCTTAGCTTCCAGAGTACAGTAAATGTATCCTGTGTGTTCGCAACATAACGGCTGCAACACATGGATATCACAGCACAGAGGATCAGACAGATGTGAAACACTCCTTCTAATTCTTTGGTTTCCAATACAGAACATAATTGATGTGCATAAATAATTGTAATTCCTTGATAAACGTCCTGGTAACTCTGAGGTCCAGAGGCAGGAGGAGGTCCCACTCAGAGTCTCTTGGTAGCTCTCAGGTCCAGAGGCAGGAGGAGGTCCCACTCAGAGTCTCTTGGTAGCTCTCAGGTCCAGAGGCAGGAGGAGGTCCCACTCAGAGTCTCTTGGTAGCTCTCAGGTCCAGAGGCAGGAGGAGGTCCCACTCAGAGTCTCTTGGTAGCTCTCAGGTCCAGAGGCAGGAGGAGGTCCCACTCAGAGTCTCTTGGTAGCTCTCAGGTCCAGAGGCAGGAGGAGGTCCCACTCAGAGTCTCTTGGTAGCTCTCAGGTCCAGAGGCAGGAGGAGGTCCCACTCAGAGTCTCTTGGTAGCTCTCAGGTCCAGAGGCAGGAGGAGGTCCCACTCAGAGTCTCTTGGTAGCTCTCAGGTCCAGAGGCAGGAGGAGGTCCCACTCAGAGTCTCTTGGTAGCTCTCAGGTCCAGAGGCAGGAGGAGGTCCCACTCAGAGTCTCTTGGTAGCTCTCAGGTCCAGAGGCAGGAGGAGGACCCACTCGAGTCTTAACTCTGAGGCTGAACAGCAGTTAAGTTACTTGTTTAAATATTCATTGAAAACGTCTTGCTCTCAGACCATAAAGAAGCCAACCCAGAATTCAATAATAAAATATAGAAATGAACGATTTTGTTTTAAATTATAGTTTTAGTGTATGTTTGATAGTTCATGTGATTTTGCTTGATGGGGTACAGTCAGGGCCTTCAGCTCTTGGGCCCTGCCTATCCGGTCGTTGGCCGTATGACCAAAATAAATCCTAATTAAAATGTCTCCTGTCATATATGTTTTTGAAACAGCGCATGGCGTTGTCTTAAGCTAATCTGTCCTCGCTACATAGTGGCCTTAATTCAAACTTAATTCATTACAAACGACTGTTATTTCCTTTCACAAGGTGTGTATTAGATGCATGTGCTCTGTGTTTTATTATTTGTCTAATTGTATAAATTGTCCTTGAAAGAGTTAATGTTTACTGCCATTCTTGTATTTGTCAGCTTTTAAAATGGTGTCGATATTATCGTGTTGAAGTGTCCTCCAGGAGTTAGCGAAGTATATATATCCATTCTAGAATCTTTTTCTCTTTCCAGATCCTTTAATTGCCTTCCCTTTATGGTGGTCATACCTTCAGGTCTCCTTTCACCCGTTCACCCTCATCATTACCTTGCACATGTTATAGTTGAACTATAACAGCCATTTGTCTGTTACCAATTACAGTTGTTTTCGCTCTACACATCAGCTTTGACTCATCTGCACAAATGGACATGTAGACCAGTCACATTTCTTAAAAATAGTAATGACCCTAAAACCAATCAAAACAGTAATGGTCCTAAAACCATTCATTAGGGGACCCCCGATTAGGGATCCCCGGTCCCCCATTAGGGGACCAATGCCCCCTCTTATCGCATTCCAATTGTCGTGTCTCCGACTGTGACCATTTGTTTCCCTTCCGTCAGGTTCACTCTTCACAGTCATTTTAGATTGTCTCAATAGTGCTATTTCTCAACTATAGAGGAATGTCAATGTCTTGACCACGCAGGAAGTCTTACAAATCAATGTTTGCGTATGATGCAAAATTCATGAGAATAACTTAGACAAATGCTTCAAGATAACCAAACCAAGCAGCAGACTGATTTGGTCCGAAATATGGCTACAAGTATTCAACACAAATAAGTGTAATGTGACCAAAACAGGAGACCAGGAGAACTCGTGGTCTCCCTGAAACAGAGAACCAAGGAGAAGACATAACATCAAGTCTCTCCCCGGAGACACATATTTATATATAGAATGACATCAGCCGTATCATTTACACCGGCGAATATCAGAATGCCCATCAGGAAACCTCACTAAAGAGGCAATCAGAACACTACTTTAGCCCCTGCGTGAGTACACAGTCCCGTCATGGATCCCGCACCATCAACCTCGTTCAGAACCGTAGTAGAAAAGTAGAAAGGGAAGATAGGTTTGCAATAGTACACATTCTCGAATACCTTTATGTAGGAAGGAAGGAATTATCAAAGCCATTACGACTGTATAGCACTGGGAAGGGGTCAGGATAAGGATTTGGGATGGGACGGGGGGGAAGGAATGGGGCCCTAACCACTTGGTGGACGGTCGGGGATTGAACGCCGATCTGCATGAAGCGAGACCGTCACTCTTCCGTCCAGCCCAAGTGGTTCTGTATGTAGGAAACACAGGAAGACAGAACAACCTAGACCTGGCGACGCTATAAGTATCTTATAGCTATATATAGCTAACTTATGGCTATATTATGCCTCTATATCTCTTCTATAAGAGATATAGAGGCATAATAGACGCAATACTTAATCACAAGGTGATTTCACTCTCAAATCACTCACAAGGTGGAAAAAACCAGGAAATTAAAACCCATTGAACGCCAATTGAACAACAGGACAAGAGGGTAAAAGGCCTTAGTTGATCCGTAACAAATATTTAAAATATGTTTTTAACGTAAGAGTAGAAGGAAAATGCAATGAATTAGATGAAGTAGATGTGATCAACTCTATTCACAATTTATTAAGTACAGTCCATGCCTGGTGAGTAGAGAGGCGTGGCCTCGGAGCTGGAGCTCTATTCTGTAGGCACAAATAGGCATGCACACACCCTCACACACACACACACACACACACACACACACACACACACACACACACACACACACACACACACACACACACACACACACACACACACAACCACACACACCTGGTAGCTGAGTGGACAGCACTCAGGACTAGAAATCCTGGGGACCGTGGTTTGATCCCCGGCGATGGCAGAGACAAATGGGCAGAGTTTCTTTCACCCTGATACCCGTGTTACCTAGCAGTAAATTGGTACCTGGGAATTAGACAGCTGATACGGGCTGCTTCCTGGTGTGTGTGTGTGTGTGTGTGTGTGTGTGTGTGTGTGTGTGTGTGTGTGTGTGTGTGTGTGTGTGTGTGTGTGTGTGTGTGTGTGTGTGACCAAAAAAAATGATCGTTGATTGACAGTTGAGAGGCGGGCCTTAAGAGCAGAACTCAACCCTCGCAAGCACAACTAAGGGAATACAACTAGGTGAATACACACTGAATTATGTCATTTTTTTCCTGTACCTGATTTCAGACCAAGACCCCCCCACCCCCACCCCTACACCCCCCTTACAGGATGGAAACTACAAGACATTGGAGACCACATTTGTACATAATTCCCTTTCCATCCTTCCCCCTCTCCCATATCTCCCCCTCCCATCTATCCCCTCCTCCTTCCCTTCTCCCGCTTACTGAACTGTAAATTAATTCAAATTGAATACATCAACCATTGAAAACTTTAAGTTTTTTTTTTAAATTAAAAAAAAAGGTGTTTGCATTTAATCAGCGGCATCAAAGGAGCCACAGAGACGGCAGGGAGAGGTCGGCTGAGATCTTTTATAAGCCACTTTGCATCTCTAACTTCCCCCCCCCCCCACACACACACGCTCACTACAGTGTTTCCGTGACTTTCTTTTCCCCTTCTATTCTGGTTACCTCCTCCTCCTCTCCCTTTGTCCCTTACTGACTACATGACTTTTCCCTCCAGTTTACCTCGTCTACCTTCTAGTTTACCTGGTCTCTGCCTTCTAGTTTACCTGGTATCTACATACTAGTTTACCTGGTCTCTCCTTTCTAGTTTATCTGGTATCTACCTTCTAGTTTATCTGGTATCTACCTTCTAGTTTACCTGGTATCTACCTTCTAGTTTACCTGGTATCTACCTTCTAGTTTACCTGGCATCTACCTACTAGTTTACCTGGTATCTACCTTCTAGTTTACCTGGTATCTACCTTCTAGTTTATCTGGTATCTACCTTCTAGTTTACCTGGTATCTACCTTCTAGTTTATCTGGTATCTCCCTTCTAGTTTACCTGGCCTCTCTCCTAGTTTTACCTGGTTTTTACCTTCTAGTTTACCTGGTCTCTACCTTCTAGTTTACCTGGTCTCTACCTTCTAGTTTACCTCCAAACAATATCACTGACCTTGTTTCGCGTTTTTTTCTGAACTCTCGCTCATTTCAGTCTTCTGTGTCTGATCCTCCTATTCCTTACCTCCATCCCCCTTCCCCCACACCCTTACCTAAACTTACCCCTATCCTTTACCTCCATCTCACCCACCCCCACCCCCTTACCTTCAACTGACCTCTCTCCCTTACCCTCATCTGACCCCTATCAGACTGCCAGTTTAAAATGTGGAGCGCCTCCCGGGTACAGGGTCAGTCCAAGTTATCACGGCTATACAAATTATCACACTTGGACTGGACGGTAGAGCGACGGTCTTGCTTCATGCAGGTCAGCGTTCAATCCCCGACCGTCCAAGAGGTTGGGCCACCATTCCTTCCCTCCCCGTCTCATCCTTATCCTGATCCCTTCCAAGTGATATATAGTCGTAATGGCTTGGCGCTTTTCCTCCCCTGATAGTTCCCTTCCCTATACAACTTATCGCTGGGCTGAAATCACTCTAGCATTAGAGTTAGGCTTTAACATATAAGCCAGTAGCAATAAAAAAATCCTCTTACCTCCTTTCACTGCGGCAAGTACAACATCATAAACATATTTATCTCACAAACACACACGGACGATCAATTGATCCTCTATTTATCGACTTGCAGATTGATCTGCATTGTAATCAGACACGCTTATTCTTAGCCGATTAATATTTTAGTAAATCAACAGCTGTATCATCACTCAATTGATCTTCGTGTAGGTGTATTCATCATTCATGCATCTGCAAGTTTACCATAACAAAATAATCTCTTTCACTAAAGAATTACAACGGGATTAAATGGAATTAAGTGATTAAAAACGCGTGATTAAAACCCCCAAATGTCATCCTGTGGTCCGCACTGGGAAGGTTACTCCCCCCTCCGGGCAAGTCCACACTGAAAATCACCATGAGCCGCCCACTCACGCCCAGTGGGCCACCGACCATCGACGAGGGAGGATGTGCCGCTCCCGCCTCCATGGACCTATTTCACCTAAACTTCCTTATATCATCCCATTATCGCTGCATGCATGACTAACTTGTACTTCTAAACATCAACATAAGACAACTGGGCACTCATCCCCTCTGCATTAGGCAAACTACGGTAATTAAAGGACGCTAACCTCACAATTGCCGGCGTGACGACGCTGTCATCCAGACTCAAAAATGGCGGCAAGAGTTTACCTCCTTCAGGACGTCCACAAATTCTTCATTCGACTGACACTGTCGCCTTCTCTTACGTCCTGAGTGGTGCCGATACACAGGATACTAAGTTTACCTCTCAGCAGATCGTCTTGAAGGATAAACTAGGTCTCTGGAACGACTACCAAGGAACCACGACCAGCTTCTAGGCTTCAGGTGGTCGTCCAAGTCACTAGTGTTTAAGACGCGCCATAAACCGTCTTCCAAGACACTTGTTTCCGCTGATACTTGGTGCAGGTTCCTCACCAGAAGGGCACGATAGCTTCCTTGGCTGTGGAGCGAGGACGTGCGTGCCTCCCCACGTGCCCTTGACCTGCACACTGACCGCTGACGTGGCGGACCCGACCACGGCACGCGATGACGTCACCTTTGCACACGGTTCGTCCCATACTGTTGACATCTCCTGTTTCCATAAAGTTGCTCATATTCCCCTTAATTCCTCTTCTGTAGTAGCGATTGATTGATTGATGAAGATTAAGCCACCCAAGAGGTGGCACGGGTACGAATAACCCGTAAAAGCTGTAATAACCAATGGTGGGTGCTTATATTGTCGACTTATATTCATATATTTCTCACTCGAGTGAGGAATAACTCTCCCTTTAGTGCAGCGCCTGTATGATAAGGCACTATGTACTGTTCCGTTTTCTGTTTTGGGTCCTCTGGTAGGTTAGGAGAGGACACTTTAAATTGACCGTTTTCTTGACGATGGGAAATCTTAGGTTGATTCTTTACCCTTTATCTGAACCTTTACCCTTACCTTCAGCTAACCCATTACCCTTACCTTTATCTGACTCCTCTCCCTTACCTTCATTTGACTCTGCTCCATTACCTGCATCTGGCCCTTTCTTACCCTTTCCAGTAGGTTTCCTTTTCATTCCCTCATCTCTACCTTAGACACCCCCAACCCCACCATCATATTTCCTCTCTCACCTCTCATTCTCTTCCATCTCTGCCCTATCCTTATGTTCCTCAATGTTGTACACATCATCCTCTTACCTGTTACACTCCACCTTAGTCTCCTCCACCTCTTCCTTCTACTTCACCTACTACTCTCCCTACTCCCCCTACTTCACCTACTACTCTCCCTACTCCCCCTACTTCACCTACTACTCTCCCTACTCCCCCTACTTCACCTACTACTCTCCCTACTCCCCCTACTTCACCTACTACTCTCCCTACTCCCCCTACTTCACCTACTACTCTCCCTACTGCTCCTACTCCAAGGTGTGACTTTGTCTCCAGCAGGACAGCCGTCAAGGAAGGCGCAGAAGGAGGGTCGGGTCGCTCCAAGATGCCTCCGATGGGTATAATTAGGGAACGAAATACTCACTTAAAATATTAGAATTGAGTCTCTCTAGGATGGGATCGGGAATCACTGATAATGAGGCCCTTTATATAATCAATATTTGTAATGAATTTAACAGTTTCTTTTTTAATGAATTGTAATTAGTGAGGAGAGATACACACACACACGAGTGTTAATACTTATAAATTCTAGTAAAAGCAAGCTGTGTTTGTTAAAAAAAAAAACTTTTTTTTTCTGTTTTTAATATAAAAAGGGGGGGGGCTGTATTAATGAACCTGAGGACGGGTTTGCGATCCATTCTATCCCTACTTTCATCTGCCCTAAATCCTATCCTATCCTAAATCCTAAATTCATCCTATCCTCTGCCCTAAATTTTAATTGTAATGTGCTTTCTCCTGTTAATTACCTTTATCTTACATTCCAGTTAATTATCACTAAAGTTATAATTCCTGTGATTTAATCAAACCAAACATTGTAGGGGAATACAGCTGGAAAGGCTTGCAGATACAATCAACTCATTCTAATTTTGACTAACTAAGGTTGGGCCACCATTCCTTCCCTCCCCGTCTCATCCTTATCCTGATCCCTTCCAAGTGATATATAGTCGTAATGGCTTGGCGCTTTTCCTCCCCTGATAGTTCCCTTCCCTATACAACTTATCGCTGGGCTGAAATCACTCTAGCATTAGAGTTAGGCTTTAACATATAAGCCAGGTGCAATAAATAAATCCTCTTGCCTCCTTTCACTGTGGCAAGTACAACATCATAAACATAATTATCTCACAAACACACACGGACGATCAATTGATCCTCTATTTATCGACTTGCAGATTGATCTGCATTGTAATCAGACACGCTTATTCCTAGCCGATTAATATTTTAGTAAATAGCTGTATCATCACTCAGCTGTATCATCACTCAATTGATCTTCGTGTAGGTGTATTCATCATTCATGCACCTGCAAGTTTACCATAACAAAATAATCTTTCACTAAAGAATTACAACGGGATTAAAAGGAATTAAGTGATTAAAAACGCGTGATTAAAATCCCCAAATGTCATCCTGTGGTCCGCACTGGGAAGGTTACTCCCCCCTCCGGGCGAGTCCACACTGAAAATCACCATGAGCCGCCCACTCACGCCCAGTGGGCCACCGACCATCGACGAGGGAGGATGTGCCGCTCCCGCCTCCATGGACCTATTTCACCTAAACTTCCTTATATCATCCCATTATCGCTGCATGCATGACTAACTTGTACTTCTAAACATCAACATAAGACAACTGGGCACTCATCCCCTCTGCATTAGGCAAACTACGGTAATTAAAGGACGCTAACCTCACAATTGCCGGCGTGACGACGCTGTCTTCCCGACTCAAAAATGGCGGCAAGAGTTTACCTCCTTCAGGACGTCCACAAATTCTTCATTCGACTGCCACTGTCGCCTTCTCTTACGTCCTGAGTGGTGCCGATACACAGGATACTAAGTTTACCTCTCAGCAGATCGTCTTGAAGGATAAACTACACCTCTGGAACGACTACCAAGGAACCACGACCAGCTTCTAGGCTTCAGATCGTCGTCCAAGTCACTAGTGTTTAAGACGCGCCATAAACCGTCTTCCAAGACACTTGTTTCCGCCGACAATTGGTGCAGGTTCCTCACCAGAAGGGCACGATAGCTTCCTTGGCTGTGGAGCGAGGACGTGCGTGCCTCCCCACGTGCCCTTGACCTGCACACTGACCGCTGACGTGGCGGACCCGACCACGGCACGCGATGACGTCACCCTACAATGACGTCACCTCTGCACACGGCACGCGATGACGTCACCTGCACACGGTACTCCCTACGATGACTTCACCTTTGCACACGGTTCGTCCCATACTGTTGACATCATCTCCTGTTTCTATAAAGTTGCTCATATTCCCCTTAATTCCTCTTCTGTAGTAGCGATTGATTGATTGATGAAGATTAAGCCTAAGCCACCCAAGAGGTGGCACGGGCATGAATAACCCGTAAAAGCTGTAATAGCCAATGGTGTTTGCTTATATTGTCGACTTATATTCATATATTCCTTATATGAATATATTTCTCACTCGAGTGAGGAATAATTGTCACTTTAGGGCAGCGCCTGTATGATAAGGCAATATCTACTGTTCCGTTTTCTGTTTTGGGTCCTCTGGTAGGTTAGGAGAGGACACTTTAAACTGACCGTTTTCTTGACGATGGGAAATCTTAGGTTGATTCTTTACCCTTTATCTGAACCTTTACCCTTACCTTCAGCTGACCCATTACCCTTACCTTTATCTGACTCCTCTCCCTTACCTTAGTCTGACTGCTCCATTACCTCTATCTGGCCCTTTCTTACCCTTTCCTGTAGGTTAACTTTTCATTCCCTCATCTCTACCTTAGACACCCCAACCCCACCATCATATTTCCTCTCTCACCTCTCATTCTCTTCCATCTCTGCCCTATCCCTATGTTCCTCAATGTTGTACACAGCATCCTCTTCCTGTTACACTCCACCTTAGTCTCCTCCACCTCTTCCTTCTCCTACTACTCTCCCTACTCCCCCTACTTCACCTACTACTTTCCCTACTCCCCCTACTTCACCTACTACTCCCCCTACTTCACCTACTACTCTCCCTACTCCCCCTACTTCACCTACTACTCTCCCTACTCCCCCTACTTCACCTACTACTCTCCCTACTCCCCCTACTTCACCTACTACTCTCCCTACTCCCCCTACTTCACCTACTACTCTCCCTACTCTCCCTACTCCCCCTACTCTCCCTACTCCCCCTACTACACCTGCTCCAAGGTGTGACTTTGTCTCCAGCAGGACAGCCGTCAAGGAAGGCGCAGAAGGAGGGTCGGGTCGCTCCAAGATGCCTCCGATGGGTATAATTAGGGAACGAAATACTCACTTAAAATATTAGAATTGAGTCTCTCTGGGATGGGATCGGGAATCACTGATAATGAGGCTCTTTATATAATCAATATTTGTAATCAATTTAACACAGTTTCTTTTTTAATGAATTGTAATCAGTGAGGAGAGATACACAAACACACGAGTGTTAATACTTACAAATTCTAGTAAAAGCAAGCTGTGTTTGTTAAAAAAAACTGTTTTTTTTCTGTTTTTAATATAAAAAAAGGGGGGGGGACTGTATTCATGAACCTGAGGACGGGTTTGCGATCCATTCTATCCCTACTTTCATCTGCCCTAAATCCTATCCTATCCTAAATCCTAAATTCATCCTATCCTCTGCCCTAAATTTTAATTGTAATGTGCTTTCTCCTGTTAATTACCTTTATCTTACATTCCAGTTAATTATCACTAAAGTTATAATTCCTGTGATTTAATCAAACCAAACATTGTAGGGGAATACAGCTGGAAAGGCTTGCAGATACAATCAACTCATTCTAACTTTGACTAACTAAGGTTGGGCCACCATTCCTTCCCTCCCCGTCTCATCCTTATCCTGATCCCTTCCAAGTGCTATATAGTCGTAATGGCTTGGCGCTTTTCCTCCCCTGATAGTTCCCTTCCCTATACAACTTATCGCTGGGCTGAAATCACTCTAGCATTAGAGTTAGGCTTTAACATATAAGCCAGTAGCAATAAAAAAATCCTCTTACCTCCTTTCACTGCGGCA
This sequence comes from Procambarus clarkii, assembly GCF_040958095.1. Lineage (NCBI taxonomy): Eukaryota > Metazoa > Arthropoda > Malacostraca > Decapoda > Cambaridae > Procambarus > Procambarus clarkii. Next base: position 31,727,786 of record NC_091184.1, on the reverse strand, counting down.
AGTACAACATCATAAACATATTTATCTCACAAACACACACGGACGATCAATTGATCCTCTATTTATCGACTTGCAGATTGATCTGCATTGTAATCAGACACGCTTATTCTTAGCCGATTAATATTTAATAAATAGCTGTATCATCACTCAGCTGTATCATCACTCAATTGATCTTCGTGTAGGTGTATTCATCATTCATGCACCTGCAAGTTTACCATAACAAAATAATCTCTTTCACTAAAGAATTACAACGGGATTAAAAGGAATTAAGTGATACAAATGCGCGATTAAAACTCCCAAATGTCATCCTGTGGCCCGCACTGGGAAGGTTACTCCCCCCTCCGGGCGAGTCCACACTGAAAATCACCATGAGCCGCCCACTCACGCCCAGTGGGCCACCGACCATCGACGAGGGAGGATGTGCCACTCCCGCCTCCATCGTGCTATTTCACCTAAACTTCCTTATATCATCCCATTATCGCTACATGCATGACTAACTTGTACTTCTAAACATCAACATAAGACAACTGGGCACTCATCCCCTCTGCATTAGGCAAACTACGGTAATTAAAGGACTCTAACCTCACAATTGCCGGCGTGACGACGCTGTCTTCCCGACTCAAAAATGGCGGCAAGAGTTTACCTCCTTCAGGACGTCCACAAATTCTTCATTCGACTGCCACTGTCGCCTTCTCTTACGCCGTGAGTGGTGCCGATACACAGGATACTAAGTTTACCTCTCAGCAGATCGTCTTGAAGGATAAACTAGGTCTCTGGAACGACTACCAAGGAACCACGACCAGCTTCTAGGCTTCAGATCGTCGTCCAAGTCACTAGTGTTTAAGACGCGCCATAAACCGTCTTCCAAGACACTTGTTTCCGCTGATACTTGGTGCAGGTTCCTCACCAGAAGGGCACGATAGCTTCCTTGGCTGTGGAGCGAGGACGTGCGTGCCTCCCCACGTGCCCTTGACCTGCACACTGACCGCTGACGTGGCGGACCCGACCACGGCACGCGATGACGTCACCCTACAATGACGTCACCTCTGCATACGGTACTCTCCCTACAATGATGTCACCTCTGCACACGGTACTCTCCCTACAATGACGTCACCTCTGCACACGGTACTCTCCCTACAATGACGTCACCTCTGCATACGGTACTCTCCCTACAATGACGTCACCTCTACATACGGCACGCTCCCTACAATGACATCACCTTTGCACACGGTTCGTCACATACTGTTCACATCTTATCATGTTTCCATAAAGTTGCTCATATCCGCCTTAATTCCTCTTCTGTAGTAGCGATTGATTGATTGATTGATGAAGATTAAGCCACCCAAGAGGTGGCACGGGTACGAATAACCCGTAAAAGCTGTAATAGCCAATGGTGTTTGCTTATATTGTCGACTTATATTCAAACATCCCTCTGGATGTTTGAATATATTCCTCACTCGAGTGAGGAATAACTCTCCCTTTAGGGCAGCGCCTGTATGATGAGGCATTATGTACTGTTCCGTTTTCTGTTTTGGGTTCTCTGGTAGGTTAGGAGAGGACACTTTAAACTGACCGTTTTCTTGGCGTTCGGAAATCTTAGATTGCTCCTTTAACGTCATCTGAACATTCACCCTTAACTTCAGTTGACCCATTACCCTTACCTTTATCTGACTCCTCTCCCTTACCTTCATCTGACTCTGCTCTATTACCTCTATCTGGCCCTTTCTTATCCTTTCCTTTGATTTCCTTTTCATTCCCTCATCTCTACCTTAGACACCCCCAACCCCACCATCATATTTCCTCTCTCACCTCTCATTCTCTCCCATCTCTGCCCTATCCCTATGTTCCTCAATGTTGTACACAGCATCCTCTTCCTGTTACACTCCACCTTAGTCTCCTCCACCTTCTCCTTCTACTTCATCCACTACTCTCCCTACTCCCCCTACTTCACCTACTACTCTCCCTACTCCCCCTACTTCACCTACTACTCCAAATTTTGGTCGCTCCAAAATGCCTCCGATGGGTCCCCAAAATGCCTTAGGGGACGAAATACTCACTTAAAATATTAGAATTGAGTCTCTCTGGGATGGGATCGGGAATCACTGATAATGAGGCCCTTTATATAATCAATATTTGTAATCAATTTAACAGTTTCTTTTTTAATGAATTGTAATTAGTGAGGAGAGATACACACACACACGAGTGTTAATACTTATAAATTCTAGTAAAAGCAAGCTGTGTTTGTTAAAAAAAAACTGTTTTTTCTGTTTTTAATGTAAAAAAGGGGGGAGGGAACTGTTTTAATGAACCTGAGGACAGGTTCGCGATTTATTCTATCACGACTTTCATCTGCCCTAAATCCTATCCTATCCTAAATCCTAAATTCATCCTATCCTCTGCCCTAAATTTTAATCGTAATGTGCTTTCTCCTGTTAATTACCTTTATCTTACGTTCCAGTTAATTATCACTAAAGTTATAATTCCTGCGATTTAATCAAACCAAACACTGTAGGGGAATACAGCTGGAAAGGCTTGCAGATACAATCAACTCATTCTAACTTTGACTAACTAACTTTTGACTAACTTTAAGTTGCTAAATAGAAATATTTTCTTGAATCTATGCTCACTTCACTCTCCCTCTTATACCGCTATGCTATGTACATTATTATATACAAATAGCCACCTAAATTTGTATGGCACCAACCAACCTTGTATGTATATACAGAGGAAAAGATATGGCATATGGAGAAATAAATTGTAAAGGCCATTTGGCGGATGAGGGAGGATAGCGACCTTTGGCAACTATTCTATTTTTGTTTACATTGACAACAGCTGAGCGGAGCGCCGCGTTCAAACAGGTCATTTGAATACAGCCAAACGATGATGAGAATCGTGGAGCAGTTAATGCCCCAGTGGGTGCAAATGTGGAAATGTGAGAGGCTGAATGCCAATTTGTTCAGGAAAATAGTATTTTTATATGTGTTCTGGCACAAATATGTGTGTGTGTGTGTGTGGATCTAATTGTCTCTACCGGCTGAATATAATGATATACAAAGTTGTAAAAACTGACAACATTGAATACACAATACGCATATTCAGTATGAGCATGAGAGAAAGAATTAAAGTCGGAAAAACAACCATAAACTTATTAATTTAAAACAAAATAAATTACTTCAATACTTGACATACAACCTGGCTTGTACAAGACACAAATTGACATAAAAGAGAAAAAAAATGAAAGCAACTATTTGGACTTGGGACAAAGATTGAAACAAAGTTAAACCCAATGTTGCAAGTTACCAAAATACCTGAGGAGAATAACCTGCCGTGGCAAACCACTCATGACAGCTTTGAAGTCTTACTAATTAATCTTACTTTTTCGGTCATATTTAATAATATATATATATATATATATATATATATATATATATATATATATATATATATATATATATTTATATATATATATCTGTGTGTGTGTGTGTACACACACACATATATATATATATATATATATATATATATATATATATATATATATATATATATATATATATATATATATATATATATATATACAATATATTCCCGTTCATGACAATCGGATTTTCAAACATATCTGTGTGTGTGTGTCAAGCATGAATGATCCCCAAACCAACTTGCATCAGAAAACTCTTGACGCCTGAGTGATTCGAACTCGGTCAGGCAGGGCCTCCATGCCCCTTGGCAGTCCAGTACTCTGACCATTCAGCCACCGACTGTACAAAATTATTATTGTACGGGTTGGGATCGAAATATAGTCTACATTCTCTCGTGCTTTCAAAACAGTGGGTTATTATTTTCATCTCATACTGCCCCAGCACCAATAACTTTCCTCATCTCACCACATTCGCAATGCTCCTCATCATCTCAAAGAAACCAGGTAGATGTATGATAGACAATCAGGGTAGTTCCTATATGCAAGAAAGGAGGGACAGTAGCCACTGAATTAGAGACCAGATGTCTGTGAACTGGAGACAGAAACCACTGAACTAGGGACTAGGAACCTCTGAACTAAAGACCAGAGTCATTAAGTATCCATGCAAGTTTCTAGACAATCTCGTAAGGAAACGCCTCATAGAACACTTAGTATAAAAAGACTGCTTTGTATCAAAGCAAAAGCATAGCTTCACTTGAGGCAGATCTTGCTCAACAGGTCTATTAAAGTTCTCTAATTACAAAAGTGACAATATTAGAAGACAGAGAATGGTGGGATGTGTTTTGCCTTGAGTGTCGGAAAGCTTTGCACACACACACGTACAGGTGTACATGTGTTGTGAAGGTGTTAGTGTATTTTCGTTTGTAAACAATATGCAGCACTCAAAAAAACATGTAACACACACACACACACACACACACACACACACACACACACACACACACACACACACACACACACACACACACACACACACACACTCACACACACACACACACACTCACTCCTATCCTCAAAGTAAACCTGAAGTCAATTAATCACTCTTACCATTAACCCTGGAGAGCCATAAACACAGGTGAACACCATATGAATCGGTGCAATTTCCAGCAGAACAAGGGCAGCAAACCATTATTATCCCCTAGTGTCGTTAATTCCAGTCGTAACGAGTGGCTGCAGTAGAGCATGACAAGTAAACGATTCAATTCCCTTTCTTGCCAGTAAATCCAACGTAGAAAAACTCCGCTTCCCACCACCACAAGATCCAGCTCACCATTAGGTCTCTTACACCCTACACTTTCACCCATTTTGCCTATTCACTCCTCTCTCTCTCCCCCATTAGAAAAGGCAATGGAGACGAGGGCCAATCAATAAACAATTACCTTGATTGTATAAGGAGTCGCGGGCTTCCTGCTCAGCCCACAGGTGTCCACCTCCCAGGTATTAGTTAGCTCGTCTCTTGTTTATGCTGCATGGGAGAGCTATCATAGAAGGTGAGGGAGATGACGGGAGGGGGTGAGAGATGAGGAGTGACTGAAGGGAAGGGGGTTGATGAAGGGGCTGACGTAGGAGAGAGAGAGAGGGAAGGAAAGAAAGGAGGGAGAGCGACATGTTAAATTAAAAATTGGGTTGAAGAGGAAAAGTCTGGGATGGCTTCAAATTGTGGTGGGTGTGGGAGGGGTCGTGGGTGTGGTTGCTGGTGTGGGAGGGAAGAGATTGTGGATGTGGAAGTGGAAGGGGTCATGGGTGTGGGAGGGAAGGGGTCGTGAAGGGTCGTGCTCTAGCCAGAGTGATTTCCCGTGTGTATGCTGGGAAGGTCACGATTTTCATGCTCCTTTTCTTCTTTCTTGCTCCTTCCTTCCTTCTTTCTTCCTTTTTCTTTCCTTCTCTTTTTTTAGCTCTTCTCTCCCTTTCTTCTTTCTCTTCCTAATGCATCCTCTCCTCGTTGTTTTGGTCCTCTCTTGTTTGCTCTCTGTCTCTCTCTCTCTCTCTCTGTCTCTCTCTCTGTCTGTCTCTCTCTCTCTCTCTCTCTCTCTCTCTCTCTCTCTCTCTCTCTCTCTCTCTCTCTCTCTCTCTCTCTCTCTCTCTCTCTCTCTCTCTTCCAGCCTTAGCCACCAACCAACTTGCCAAAGCAACTCGTCCTCCTAATAGAACGTCACATCTTGACGTATACTCTGCCTAAGTCCAAAAACTGTCGTACTAGAAAATGGTAGCGGAAACTGACATTCTGTCCCGTTTTCTGCTTGTGGGTCCTCTGGCAGGTTAGGTTAGGGCACGTTAGTACGGCAGTTTCTTGACGTTAGGACCGGGTTGGCCAAAGACAAGAGTATCAGATAAGGGTAGACAGGTACTCGCTTCCTGATGAAGCCCACTGGCCATTCGGCCTTTTCTGTCTCTTCCTGTCCATATTATGGACCGTTCCTGTCTCTCCTGTCCACCGTGCTGTGGACCGTCCCTGTTTCTCCTGTCCACCGTACATGGACAGGAATTACCGCCATCTTAGGTAATTGTTATATTTCCAGTTATAACACTTTCCATTTTCTTTTACGTTCCTTGGAAAAGAAACTTTTCAAAAAAGAAAAAAAGAAAAGAAACCAGAAAAGAAATCTGTCCTTGCCCTCTATTTCTATATCACTTTGTATCTTATATGTCACGATCATGTCTGCTCTGGTTCTCTACTACCCTGAAACAACAACAACAAACCAGTTGAGCATCTCCCTACCTGAAGATCCATACTACACTAGGTCACTTATTTCAATATTTCTGGTTGTTCGGATGTGTACTCAAGCCCATGTTTGGGTTCTGTTTCCATGGCAACATCTGAATGCCGTCAACTGCTTTCAATACACCCACGTTTGTTTGTTTGTTGCTGTGTGGCCTCGCCTCTCCCCAAGTTATTTAATATCCACCTTAGTTCATTCACTTCTATTTTTGACATTGTCGTCTGACTTATTTCTATATACTCGCGCGTATGTTGGTCTTCTTGTTTCCATTCGTTTTCACACTGCTACTAGAGAAATGTTTCCTCAGGATCATTTATGTATCGGTCATGTCCCCTACACTCTTTATCTAGCGTTGTAACTGCCTTCTATATGTCTTTTATCTTTGTCCAGACATTTCAGTAATTCGGGAAATCCTGGGTGTGTGTGTACTCATCTAGTTGTACTAACATACCTGTGTTAACGTAGGTATGCTCATCTACAAGTGCTCATCTCACCGTACTCACCTAGCTGTACCTAGCTTGTGTCAAGCGTCAGCTCCTGGTTCTGCCTCTTAGCTATCGTTCTGAAAAAAAGAATCCTCCTGAAATATGTCTTCCTGCCGACTCTATTTCCTAGTGTCTCTGTCACTCTGGTTCATCAGTGTACATTCACTTATTTGAATTCTTCTAATTGTGTTTGGAAATCGAGCTGATAGCTCCTGGATCCCGCCTTTCCAACTGTGGGTTGTTTATTGTAACTTTTTGCTTGTGTGTGTGTGTGTGTGTGTGTGTGTACTCACCTAGTTGTACTCACCTAGTTGTGTTTGCGGGGGTTGAGCTCTGGCTCTTTGGTCCCGCCTCTCAACCGTCAATCAACAACATCATATGTGTGTGTGTGTGTGTGTGTGTGTGTGTGTGTGTGTGTGTGTGTGTGTACTCACCTAGTTGTACTCACCTAGTTGTGTTTGCGGGGGTTGAGCTCTGGCTCTTTGGTCCCGCCTCTCAACCGTCAATCAACAACATCATATGTGTGTGTGTGTGTGTGTGTGTGTGTGTGTGTGTGTGTGTGTGTGTGTGTGTGTGTGTGTGTACTCACCTAGTTGTACTCACCTAGTTGTGTTTGCGGGGGTTGAGCTCTGGCTCTTTGGTCCCGCCTCTCAACCGTCAATCAACAACATCATATGTGTGTGTGTGTGTGTGTGTGTACTCACCTAGTTGTACTCACCTAGTTGTGTTTGCGGGGGTTGAGCTCTGGCTCTTTGGTCCCGCCTCTCAACCGTCAATCAACAACATCATATGTGTGTGTGTGTGTGTGTGTGTGTGTGTGTGTGTGTGTGTGTGTGTGTATGTGTGTGTGTGTGTGTTCGTCATTAATCCAGAGCTTTATTTATAAACATTCACAAATAATGAATAATTGCGAATATATTTGCGTAGTTTCCACTATCCTGCGCTTCCAACACTCTCCCACAAATCCCCCCCCCTCTCCCTTCTCCCTTCCCATCACAAGAATCCCTCGTACCCTTACACCTCTCTCCCTTTCCCATATCGTAAAATCCAAATCTGAATCATTTTCGTGCCGGAATTCAAACCCAACGAGCTATCGGTAAAGACTTTGCAAATAATTGATTAACATGAAGAGGCACATATGTGTCACTCTTGAGTTTTAGAGGCAAAGTGACCCTTGTGACAGTCTGATTTAAGGGTCAATGATCCGGCAGTCTTCCTTACCTCCCCCTACCCTTTCCTTTTGCTGTTCTGATGCTGGTGTCCAATTATTTTACTAATAATTTTTATTCAATCATGGTGTATGGCTCTCGTGGGCTCTTTGATGTTGCCACTGTGTACAGTATTGGTAATTTACTGGTGGAGAGGAGGTTTTAATGGTTTTAATGTATTGGGGGGCAATTTCTACTGGTTTTTTGATTCTACGGGCTCACCATAGCCCGTGCTACTTGGAAATTTTTTGTTCTAGGTTGCGAATCTTAAACAACAATAATTTCTACTGGTTTAACTTCTACAAAAGGGGTTGTATAACTCTCTTTATGCTGATTATACATGACTCTCTTTATCCAGATAATTGTTTCTATACCCTGTTCCAAATCATCTGGTGTTTGTCACTTTCACCACCCCTTCTCCCTCTCACGAGACTATCTGTGGCTACTATCCTCAGTCCCTTCCCTCTTAACCCCCCCCCCCCTCACATGTGACTATCCATCAAGCCATGCCAGCACAGGTGTGGGGGATAATATTGGTGGTGTTGGACTTGGAATTTGCAATCAGCTGTAGGATGCAGCATGGGTGAGGAAGGGGAAGGGGGGGGGGGATGGGACGGGAGCGACACGGGATGGAAGGGAAGGGAAGGGATGGGAGAGAAGGAACGAGAGGGAACGGATAGAAAGGAGGAATATATAGGGCGACTACTCTACCTTACTGATTTAATTTAAAAAGGGATTATCTTCAACCTCCGGTTGTTAATCCTCCTCCTGCCAATCAGGGGCCAGATTCACGAAGCAGTTATGCAGGCACTTACGAACCTGGGGCCAGATTCACGAAGCACTTACGCAAGCACTTACGAACGTGTACATCTTTCCTCAATCTTTGACGGCTTTGGTTACATGTATTAAACAGTTTACAAGCATGAAAACGTCCCAATCAACTGTTGTTATTGTTGTAAACAGCCTCCTGGTGCTTCGGACCTCATTAACTGTTTTTATAATTGTAAACAAAGCCGCCAAAGATTTGAGAAAAGATGTGCAGGTTCGTAAGTGCTTGCGTAACTGCTTCGTGAATCTGGCCTCAGGTCAGAATGAGATAACATGTAACCTAAGTTTATTTTCTTGTTTTCAGTGCTAAATGCTTAGTATTGGAACAACTCTTTCAACAGAGACATATAATTAAATTTATTTTATTTTCACTATTTGCAGAGAATTCACGTGATGTAATCATTGTAAATTTGTTAGAATTTTGTGGGGGTGGTTGAGTGCTATGTGCAATGTTTACAAATGAAATCATTAGCGATAATTGTGCTTTCAGAGACCATTTCCAGTTGGGCTTCAGGAAGAGTGCTAGTGGAGAGCCATAGTCAGCTCTGGCGGTAGTCATGTGTAGTCATGATGGTGTACTTGTGGTATAGGGTGTGGTGTGATAGTGTGGTGATTGTGTAGATAGTAGTGTGATGGTGTTGTGATTGTGTAGGGTGTGCTGTGATGATGCTGTGATGGTGGTGGTTGTAGTGTGATGGTGTTGTGATTGTGTAGGGTGTGCTGTGATGATGCAGTGATGGTGGTGGTTGTAGTGTGATGGTGTTGTGATTGTGTAGGGTGTGCTGTGATGATGCAGTGATGGTGGTGGTTGTAGTGTGATGGTGTTGTGATTGTGTAGGGTGTGCTGTGATGATGCAGTGATGGTGTAGTGATAGTGTAGTGTGTGTTGTAATGGCGTAGGGTGTGTTGTGTTGGTGTAATGATGGTGATTATTGTGGTGTGATGGTGAAATGATGGTGATTATTGTGGTGTGATGGTTTAGTGATAGTGAAGTGTGTGTGCAGTGATGGTGTGAGCATCAGGTTGTCTTGAGTCCTTTTATTGCCATTACTCTTTCTTCCTCTCGCTTAGACTTCTCTAATTCTTGAGTTGTATTCTGGTGTTCGAACTCTTTAGCTCTCTCTCGGACCTGCAACAAACCCTTACGATCGAACCCCCGAAATAAGTCACCGTTCACATTGCCCGAGTCTCCAGTCACCCCGTCCTCCAAACAGAGACCCAAAGTCCATTCCATGCACCCGCCAGACCCCGCTATTTATGAATAAAAAATGGTTTAAACACGACTCATGACGTTCGAATATTTCTCGAACAGTGCTTCGCTGACGACCGCTGTTCGAACCGCATGTCGATGCTTCACCCACGTGCTTCAAATATAAATAAACACCAACAGAGCCCCCAAAAAATGTAACCTAACCCAGGAGAACTTTAATATATAATAATATTAATATGTAGTTGAGAACAAAATGATTGTAATAATACGTGAAAATTTGTGAATACGTTTTGGGGGACTCGGACGCAGACTTAACGAGCTGGGGCTTGAGGAACGAGGTTGGATAACGACACTGGGCGTAGTTTGTAATGGTTGTGTGGCGATTAGTGGGGCGGACACCTCTCAAGTGTTATTGGAAGATGTTCACTTTAACTGCAGGTGCTCAGTTATAGCGAGAGGTATAGAAGCTGGATGTTGTGATGCACAAGTTTACGGGCTCACCATAGTCCGTGCTACATGGACACTTCGTTCTGAGTAGCTAAATCTAAAATAACGATGCACAGTTAGCGTGTTTTTACGAGTTTGTTAAAGAAGTTACGCACACGCGTGCTTGAATTAGTCGTTGCTTGTTTAGCAAGATCCAGTAAGTGCACTGTGGCTATGAAACCACGGCAGTAAGCCTTGGCTATTGGTGACTCGCGAGAGTTTAGCGTTTTGAAGGAAATACCAGAAGTAGATATGATTTCTCCTGCTCGTTTGAAAACTGCTTCCTCATGGCCACATATAATCCTTCTTTCAGGGTGTCTGGTCTTGGGTTGAGTGCTTACGATCACTGAGACGTGGTGACTCCAGCACCCTTCAGGCAAGGTAAGTAGTTCCTCGATCCTCGAGTGTCACCTTCAGTAGTGGTTATATATGTGTAACTAGGAAGGGTTATATCCGGCGGTGCCCGGGGTAGTCTATCTCTCCCCACTACTCCTATTCCTGCCTCTTCTCTCCACCGCTCTCTCTCCCCTCCTCTTCCCTCCCTCTGTTCTCGTCTACCTCCCCTCACCCCCCTTCCTTTTCATTCCCTCTTCCATTTCCCTCCAATCTTCCCTATTTTCTCCCTAGTTCACTCTACCCTTTTTTTTCCTTTTTCTCACTCATAATGTTTCATGATATTACAACAAAAAATATATATATATATTATAAATTTAATAATAATTCACAGTCGAGTCAATGATATTCCGAGATTTTATGCTTTGACCTTCGTCCCGCCCATGTTGGGCACGCACCAAGCAGCAATTACTGTTCAAAATTGGGTAAAGCTAGCCCGAGGCATTTAGTCTCTAACCTCGGACAAACATACATAAAATTTGCATTTATCTTTAGAGATTTGTGTTAAAATGTGATCTTTCTTCTGGTGATTGTGTCGTTTACGGTGATTGAAGACCTCGATGTATAAATTTCACTCAACTATGTGAATAATTCAGTCTAATGTCATTGCAGAAAAGACTGAAAAGTCTTCGAGGACCGAAACCCACCATAAGGTAAGTTCCCATTTTCTTCTGTTTCTGTTGAATGACTGAAAAGTCTTCGAGGACCGAAACCCACCATAAGGTAAGTTCCCATTTTCTTCTGTTTCTGTTGAATGATTTTATAAAGCTAGGAAATTGTGGAAGCTTGTGTGTGTGTACAAGCAGGCTGTTTGCGCCTCATATGATAAGTCTCTGGAAGTCTGGAGTTTAACAGACATCTAGGGGGCAAGGTCATTTAAATTGACCACATTCTACAGTTTGAGACCTCGCTTCTGACTGTGGCTCTCTGTCTTCTGTCCTTTTGGTACTCCCATACCTAAATGTGAATTGGAATAAATTGATTGCCTTTCCAATTTGCTTCTCCATCTTGAACACCAGTTTTTTTCGAGGGACAATATCAAATGATTATCGACAGTGTTGGAAAATACAGTCGACCTAGCAATCTTTTTTCCTGTGGAATTTAAGTAACCTTGTGTATGTGTACTGTGTATATGAAACTACACAGAAAGGTTCGCTTTCATTGGTGTAGGGTGTCAAGGGTTAGTACAGAGGGTCAAGGCTTAGCACAGTGTTAAACAAGTACACGCTAGTTCCGAACATACAGGTGTTGTGAAGGTGTTAGTGTGTATTTTCGTTTGTAAAGAATATGCAGCACTCAAAAAAACATGTAACACACACACACACACACACACACACACACACACACACACACACACACACACACACACACACACACACACACACACACACACACACACACACAAGTAAAAATATTTAACCCACGCCAAACAAGGGGTCACCAAGGCCCAAAACACGCAACCCACACGCGAAAACATGCCTCGCACGCACACACACCCAAATCAACAGCAACACAAGCGCCCCAACACCCAACTCGCCCCAAAACAGGCAACACTCGCCCCAAAACAGGCAACACTCGCCCCAAAACAGGCAACACTCGCCCCAAAACAGGCAACACTCGCCCCAAAACAGGCAACACTCGCCCCAAAACAGGCAACACTCGCCCCAAAACAGGCAACACTCGCCCCAAAACAGGCAACACTCGCCCCAAAACAGGCAACACTCGCCCCAAAACAGGCAACACTCGCCCCAAAACAGGCAACACTCGCCCCAAAACAGGCAACACTCGCCCCAAAACAGGCAACACTCGCCCCAAAACAGGCAACACTCGCCCCAAAACAGGCAACACTCGCCCCAAAACAGGCAACACTCGCCCCAAAACAGGCAACACTCGCACCGAAACAAGCTACACCAATGACACGCTGGGAGAGCGCAAGAACATAATTGTATTTACACGCGTACTGGATCATTTCGTTTCACTTGTCATATGTGTGGAAATTTACACGTAAATTCCTTTTTTTTGTATTTTCTGTTTTTTACATGGAATTACAAGCATTTTTATAAAGGTTAATCATTTTTATTATTCTCCTAAGATACTCGACATTGTAGAAATTATTGAATATTTTAGCGGGACTAGTGTGTGTTCTTGAGACATATTTCCAAGGAGGAAATACGTCTCTACGAACAGGCTTCGTAGAGTGTTGAGGAGTGGAACAAGGCAATTAACTGGTAGAGTAATATAAGCTTCTTCTCTTGTTCCTGGAAAGTTGTCGTTCGAAATTCCAGTGGGAAACTCTGGTGGGAAGGAAGATGCCTATCATGGACTTTCACACGTTCGTATATATATGTATTTATATATGTATATAATATATATGTGGGGGGGGGGGACCTTAGAGGGGACCTAAACATTCTCTCTAATGCGTTATGTGTGCTTTTCTCCGAGGCTAAGGGTCCCGTTCTAACAGAGGTACCACCTCTGTCAGAGGTGGTACCCCTTATATATATATATATATATATATATATATATATATATATATATATATATATATATATATATATATATATATATATATATATATATATATATATTTATATATCTATATAAGGTACTTATATGAGCTAAGCAGTAGACTGCAACATGATTTATTTTTTACCCGGCGGGGGGCTCCACCATCACTTAATCACCATTTTCAAAATAATTTCCTGCGATAATGTTAGTGAGGATGGAGTGTGGTATTGAGTGAGGGTAGAGTTTGGAATTAATTTAGGGGGGGATTGGGGGGGGGATGGGATCATGGGGGCCGACACCAGTCCTCCAATGGTAGTTCCCTGACACTAGCCGTTCATTTAAAGTTTGGTGAGACTAACCATTAGCGTCTGGTCTATATCCTTGGACCCTCAAAATATACTCTATTTTATAGGTATAGATTAGTGTTTTAAGTAGATTAAATTAACACTTAAATCACAGTAACTTCCATTGAACAACGAATTTTTTTACACTAAAATTTTGTTGTAGAATAAATGGGAAAACATATAACGTTTTCATTATATATATATATATAGAAATAAAAAGCTAAATATGCATATATTCAATAGCAATTATTTACAAATCCGGAGTTTATCCTGCGTTATAATTTGCAAGATTTGGGTTTGGCGGGTGGCAAAATTTACCAACAAAAATGACAAAGGTCTTGTTTGTTGCCAATGTGTTATTTTTGCTCGTGGTGTTAGGTGTGCAAGTCCAAGCGAGGTAGTGGACGACCCGCCAAACACACACCGAAACTACGACGTTGGTACAACGTTCGAGCAAGTTTTTAACACCTAACCAGTTATAACAACCAATATAGCAAGTTGTAACAACGTTCTAATATGTCATAAACACGTTAAGCCAAGGTGTAACAACTTTATTTCAACACACACAGAGATCACACTAACGTGATGCATCAAATGAACAAATCCACAAGGGCCGTGACGAAGATTCGAACCTGCGTCCGGTACGGGATCCACTAAGTTCAGTAGAACTTCGGTTTCAACCCTTTTACCCTATCGTAGCTCGGTCGATTAAGGCAGTGTCTGGGATGCTCCCGGACACAGGTTCGAATCCTCGTCACGTCCCTTGTGGATTTGTTAACTTTATTTCAAGTTGTAACAAACAGAAAATAGAGACAGTTTCGGTTTGTGTTTCCAGGGGAATTTATACCTATAATGTTGTATTGCCACCAGCTGTGATGTTGCAAATGCACTTATAGTGTTGTTAATGCATTTGCATTATTTCATCTATAATCCCAGCCTTAGAGAACCCTGGAAGGGGTTCGAGATTTAGCTGGATAACAGCTGCTTTTAGCTTCTTATTGCTTGTAGGTGCTTGAGAGAGTAAGAATGGAATATTTTGGTTGTTAGACAATAATGGTTCTAGGTATTGATGTGATGAATACTTCTCTCTCGAGCCGGTTGTGCCCTTCAAGGCCCTCAAGCTCTGACACTTGAGTGGCTGCTAGAGTAAACAAGGGATTAGTCTCGTGAGTTGAAGAAAATTAAAAACAATTACAAAAGTTAAGTAATTAGTCTTACAGGGAAAGAGCCGCGACTTGAAGTGCCGTCTAACAGCGTGATGGGGCTGGATTATATAGGGCTGGATTATATAGGGCTGGATTATATAGGGCTGGATTATATAGAGCTGGATTATATAAGGCTGGATTATATAGAGTTGGATTTGGATTAGGGAAGCTAGATTAATGGTGATTTGGAATAAGGCAGGCAGAATTATATTAAGCCAACACATGTATAATGTATTATACTAGGTACAAGTGTATGTGTATAACGTATAACACCTATACTATACGTTAAACACCAACACCTGTATCTAGTAAAATACATTATACACCACCTGTATTATACATTATACACTAACAAATGTGTAGCACAATGTACATCAACACATGTGGAATACATTATCCACCAACACCTCTATAATATATTATATACAATAACCCGTTTAGCTATACACCAACTCATGTATAATTCGATATACAGCCACACTTATATAATAATTTATATACCACCTGTATTAAAAATTGTACACCATTTGAATTAAAATATATACACCACCTATATAATGCATTATATATGACTTGTATGATACATGATACAAGACATGTATAATGCATTATACAAGACTTGTATAATACATTAAACACCTCCAGTAGAATACATGATACACTGACACATGTGGAGTGCATTATGTAATAAATTATTGTATAATTATACACCGCTTGTATAATAAATTATACACCTACACATGTATTATACACCAGCACAGTGTATATGGGTCTATACAGCACAGGTCACTTTGCTGAAATCCCAATAGAAAAACGGAAAAAAAGAAAATGGAGTTTAATTTGTTAGGGGTCACGTCCCATTTTCTAAATTGGCTCAAAGGGTAAACTTCAGAGACTAGAAATAAAATAGGAAAGTTTTTTTTTGTTTGTCTGTCAAATATCAGCATATATTTTTTGTCAGGAATTCAAATACAAAATCTTGAAATCAAAAATAAAATGCGAAATGATATGAATTTAATTAAAATATATCGGATGATTGAATTTTTCAGTATGTTAATTTGTGTGTATGGGGGCCTGTATACTGCAAATTTGCAATAACTGATGTAGTAATGATTGAATTAGTTGCATGACCATTTAGAAATACATATAGAATCATAAACTAATTCTCCGACATACGTGTACTAATCGCTGTCATACACTCGCACAAACATATATAAAAATACACACACATACACACCCACATTAGCGATTTTCCTCGTATGAAATCCCATGTATTTTTCTCCCTGGTAGCAAAAAACAACAGAATCCCTGCGTAGGATTAATTATCATAACCCGCTAAGCTTACCAAGAACAGAGGAGGATCTGCATAATAATCTTCCTCCTCCCCCTCCTTTCCCTTCTTTAAACCCCTTCTTCTTCTTCCCCTCCTATTTGCCCCTTTTCCCTCTCCTCTCTCCCACCTTCACCCACGGGATATTAGCCAAGAAAGGAAGGAACAAAATAAAACATGCACTAATATTAAATTCTCTTTTTGTCAAACAGAAAAATTGATCGTCGACGTTTTGATATGAACTGAAAGGTTAGTGAGGGGTGGGTGAGGGGTAGGTGAGGGGTCAGGTGAGGGAGTTAATGAGTGGGTGATTGGTTAACAATCTTGTCAAAAGGTGTCAATTCTGAAATAAACAGCCAGTAGACCTACAAAACAGACCCAAGACTTAGTGTTGTCAAACAGAAGTTATCTTAATCAAACTACACGGCAGTTTCTTGAGTCATCAGTGAATCATACAAGTCTATAATCCACTTGCAATCAGTCTCTCTCTTGGCTCAGAGCACACTGCAAAGCCAGCGATCTTGCATCTGGTTAAAATTGCAGAATTCAGCCGAGATTCTGTTGACCAGAAAGAACTTTCTCACTGTGCTTGAAAACGCTATTATTTGGGACATCATTAGAGGTTTCCCACAGAAGAGGGCAGACACACTGAAGGTTTAATATAAATCTCTACAATAATCTCAGAGATACACGATACATCTTGACCCGTCACTCTTAACCTTTCAACGATGCATATTTTGGGGCAGCCAAAACTGCGTCTGCACTTTCAGAGAGTCTCGCTTGACTTACCAAAACACAAGGTACACAAATAGCTTAAAGATTATCATGCATACGATAATACAAAAATACACAATGGTATAAGAAGTCGATAACTTGGTATGCAATGATTTGCAACCTGACCTGCATCGCTTGCAACTCCCTCACCACCCCAGAAAGGGAGCTGGAGTTGATGCACTCAACATCAATTTAATTACGAGTCCATCCCACTGGTCTAGACTCCCCAAGCGTTAATTTTATTGTATATATTTATGAAAATAATCTCGTCCCATCCCAAATCCTTATCCTGACCCGTTCCAAGTGCTATATAGTCGTAATGACTTGGCCCCTTTCCCCCTGATAACTCCCTCATTCAGAACAGGCCCCCCAAATATGCTTGTTTCTGCTGATGTTATCAACAAGCAATTATAAATATTAATATATTTAAGACATTTTTTCAGGAGAGCAAATAATTAGTGTTTTTAATCAGATCACTTCATACAGAAATTAATATTTATATATGCATAGGTTGCCAAATATTCTCTCGTAGTCAAGTCAGCTGTATCTAATTTATTCCAGTAATTCAGTGCTGACTAAATACATTAAGAATATTAGTTTACAGTGTTTACCTTCGTCGTGTCATTAGTCAACATTGTATAGCCTTTGTTCAAAACCTGTCTGCCTCTGTCTAGGTTCCAGGCTCCTGGAGACGGAGACAGATATATAGATACAGAGAGGAAGAGGGAGAGACAGAAAAGACAGACAGACGAAAACAGATATAGGCAGAGATACGTTGAAAGACACTGAGACAGACACCAAAACTAATAGAGTAAGAGACAGAGGGAGGTAGAAAGCGAGCTAGAAGAGAGAAAGAGAGTGAGAGAGAGAGAGAGAGAGAAAGAGAGTGAGAGAGAGAGAGAGAGAGAGAGAGAGAAAGAGACGGAGTTCAGGATGTGACCGAGATTACGTACATCACCCAAATCCTTCAATAAACCCTTAAAATATCCCAAAAAGACATCAAAGCCTCACACATCATCCCATCCCTCCCCCTCCAAAAAAATCCAAGTTTACTATCCTAAAAACTACATTATGGACAGTCCTAAAAACCTCCACAGCACTGCTCAAGAACCTTTACAACTCCGTCTCAAAATTTAGTGTCTTCCTAAACCTAAATCTTAGCAGAGTTGCCTGACACTCTGGACATCTCCTTCTTGGTTTACATATCCTAAGGTGAACCTTGAGAAAACCGCACGAAACCAAGTCAAGGATGGGCTCTGACACTCTGTCATTTTTCATCACCCGTTCCTTACCATATTTTCTTGAGAAACTGCGGGAGAGGCAGAGTCCACTGAGAGAGAGAGAGAGAGAGAGAGTAAGGAAAAGCTTCAATTTGAAGGGAGAATAGAGAGCTTTAGCTTTGAGAGGGAAGGGGGGGGGGCTGAGGATGAGGTGCTAGGAACACTGGCTCCTCCTAGTCGTCTCCTCTTCTTAGTCGTCTCCTCTTCCTAGTCTTCTTCTCTTCCTCCTTTGATCTCACTGATGACTGTGAACAACCAGGTGATCAGGCTACACCAAAGAGAGGCATAGTGAATGATAATGAAGTCTGCGAAGTGCATAATAATAACTTCACGGAAACTGGAAGGAAGCTTCCAACTTCCATGAAGTGTTTAAGCTGGGACCTGATGTGCCCAGAACCCATGCAGAACTCCTCCCCGGAAAGACTCCTCGTAATAGAAGTACCACCAGAAAAAAAAGAAATAAAATAAAAAGCGAACAGAAACAGAATTTGTATTTGACGATAGCCGCTGGCCCAGACAAGATATCCCCTTGGGCACTATAGGAGATAAAGGTATGTAGTCCAGGATAACCGAAACACGAAGAATAAAATCTTAAAAGGAACTGATGGAAGACGCAAGAATCAAATTCAGTGAATCTCCCAAGAAGGAAAAATCACAGAGAATAAGCAGACAATAGGGGCATTCAACATCTTAAGTTCCATTATCTAGACACACAAAGAGTTAGGGATGGCACCAAAGTCCAAATCCAGCCAGAAACTGTATTGGGTGACCATGTAGACTTTGGTGGAGCTTAACAAGTCATGGGCTTCCTCCGCAAGAGGTGCTCTGTTCAACATTGATGTTCTGTTCAACATTGATGTTCTGTTCAACATTGATGTCTGTTCAACATTGATGTTCTGTTCAACATTGATGTCTGTTCAACATTGATGTTCTGTTCAACATTGATGCTCTGTTCAACATTGATGCTCTGTTCAACATTGATGCTCTGTTCAACATTGATGCTCTGTTCAACATTGATGCTCTGTTCAACATTGATGCTCTGTTCAACATTGATGCTCTGTTCAACATTGATGCTCTGTTCAGCATTGATGTTCTGTTCAACATTGATGCTCTGTTCAACATTGATGTTCTGTTCAACATTGATGTTCTGTTCAACATTGATGTTCTGTTCAACATTGATGTTCTGTTCAACATTGATGTCTGTTCAACATTGATGTTCTGTTCAACATTGATGTTCTGTTCAACATTGATGTCTGTTCAACATTGATGTTCTGTTCAACATTGATGCTCTGTTCAACATTGATGCTCTGTTCAACATTGATGCTCTGTTCAACATTGATGCTCTGTTCAACATTGATGATCTGTTCAACATTGATGCTCTGTTCAACATTGATGCTCTGTTCAACATTGATGCTCTGTTCAACATTGATGCTCTGTTCAACATTGATGTTCTGTTCAACATTGATGCTCTGTTCAACATTGATGTCTGTTCAACATTGATGTTCTGTTCAACATTGATGTCTGTTCAACATTGATGTTCTGTTCAACATTGATGTTCTGTTCAACATTGATGTCTGTTCAACATTGATGTTCTGTTCAACATTGATGCTCTGTTCAACATTGATGTTCTGTTCAACATTGATGTCTGTTCAACATTGATGTTCTGTTCAACATTGATGTTCTGTTCAACATTGATGCTCTGTTCAACATTGATGTTCTGTTCAACATTGATGTTCTGTTCAACATTGATGTTCTGTTCAACATTGATGTTCTGTTCACCACTGGTGCTGTCTATCTGAGAGCTGCCTTTCAACCTTCATGCGGGGGCGGTCTTTTCGGGAGTGGAATGATGCAAACCGCGACATCTCGATCCATATGAGAAGAGATGCCTCGATATGGGAAGATATCAGACGATATCTTCCCATATCGTTCGATAACCAGATTCCTATGATGCCTGAGGCTCACTATCATCCGAAGACATCACTAGAGGGAATCACAGTTACATGACAATTACTCCATTAACATCAAACATCCAGGCATACCTTGGCATCAAGATCTAGGAGGGAGAGATGGGGTGTGGAGATGGGGGGGGGGGGGTTGAGATCGGGTAGGAGGAT
>NC_091184.1:31634920-31702420 GCF_040958095.1 Procambarus clarkii | reverse complement strand
CGTGGCTGTTGTGTCGTGGTGGTGGTGGAGACCGTGGCTGTTGTGTGGTGGTGGATAACGTGGCTGTTGACATCCTTGTCATTAAGTGAAAAATCTGCCAATAGCGGGATATATTTTCTTTTTGTCAACAATTTCAAATCCTTGAAAATCTGAATAGTAGAGAGAAAAGGAGGGACTATTGGATAGGGAGAGGGAGGGAGGGAAAGATAGGCAAATGGGAGAGAGAGAGAGAGGGGAGAGAAGAGGTGTAGGAGAGAGAAGAGAAGGAAGTAGAGGAACAGCAGAGTAGTGAAGCTGTCTGGGTTAACTGTTGTTCTGGGACGACCTGTGCAACCGAGCAGTGAACAATACAGGACTAGTTAGCGGTGAACTACAATCATAGTTATTCAAGACTTAGAATCCAGTAGTTAGTGATGTACTGAAGTCTTTAGCTAGGTGAAGGACACGCCAAACACCTATTAAATAACACGAATATACATTAATACAAAGAATAATACAAGGCTCTACAAAAATATGACATTAGTGCATTAACGATAAACACATCATTGCCACAGTGTGCGGTTGACACATCGTTGGTAAACAGACATGACTTTGAACCTAACAGTAACGTGTCAACACTGTACTCAAGTCCTGGGAGAAGAGGAGGCCTGGTCGACGACCGGGCCGCGGGGACGCTAAGCCCCGGAAACACCTTAAGGTAAGCACCTCAAGGTAGTCTGAGCCTATACGAAGGTGTGAATGGTTTGAGCCTCACGACATTACATTAGGTTATTTACGCAGGACGCGACAGAAGCAAAGGGTCCGTGATAATGGTTGTGTTGGTTGTATAAAGTGGCTACTACTGTAGTCTGTTTTGGTGGCTACTACTGTATTTTGGTGGCTACTACTGTATTTTGGTGGCTACTACTGTAGTCTGTTTTGGTGGCTACAGCTCTGGTCTGATTGGCCGGGGGCTGTTGCTGTGGTCTGAGGGTTTCACACACAACTTTGCAAACAAATTTTACATTTGCTCTCATTACATCATTATACAAGTTCACAGTATAATGCTTCTATACGGAGGGAGGGAGAGAGAGAGAGAGAAAGAGAAGGGGAGAGAGGGAAGGAGGGAGGGAAACTAAGTTCGAGATTGTAAGGGAAAGGAGGGTGTATAAGAGGGAATGGAGATGAAAGAGATGGTGGAAAGGATGAAGGAGGGGATTAATAATATAAAGGATGGTGAGAATGCAGTAGGATTGGTAAAGAGGGAGAGAAATAGGTAGAGAAGGTGGGAGGGAAGGAGGAAGGGACATCAAGAGATGCACAAAGTAATTCACGATGTATTCAGATAAAATTCTCAAGAAAAGGAGGCCACGAAAGCTAGACACTGAAGAGAATGAGTGATAAAGATAAGTAAATAGGGGAATAAATGACATATACATAAAGAGATGAATAAACTAAGCAGGAGCAAAAGTGTGAATCAAAGAGAATAGGGGAAAACGGAAGAGGGAGTAAGAGGAGGAGGAGGAGTAAGAGGAGAGAGAGAGAGAGAGACAGGTGGTGAGACGTTACCATAACAACCACCAGCGGTCAGAGAGGGAGAGGGAAGGGAGAGGAGGGCTGAGGGAAAGGGGGGAGGGATGGAGGGAGAAAAGGAGGGTGAGGGGGAGATTGCGTCCGGCTGCTCACCCTCACTGTAAAAATATAAATATATTTCACAAAATTCAATATGGTGCAATAGGTATGCCCCATATTGCTCTTGTGTAGAGCATGGTACATTAAGGTACCAGAGGTAGGTAGCATACTGCCCTTGTGTGAAACACTGGTACAATGAACATACTGGATAGGACCAATTGTACAAGTAATTCAATAATGCTTCAGAAAACATTATACAATTAAATAAATCATGCAACAGCAGAATCCGCATTTAGTCAATTTATAAGTCTCTTTCAACAAATTGCTCGTTTCTAAATATAATGCAATTTTCTCTTACCAGCACGTCATTATAATTCCATATAAAGTGGAGATATAAAGTGTAACATATTCAAGTAATAACCACTTGGCTCTGATGAAAATATATATATATTTTTTTACTTATATTTTCTCTCCTCTACCCCTCACGGAGTGAGTATAGGGTGCACAATAAACCCTTTGATACAAAAATGTTGTTTCTGTATCACAATTCAAGTAATACAGAAATTAAGATCTCACAAAAGTATTTAACAACAGAGCTAAAAATAAATCACGGTGATTGTCATTCAACTTTTGTGAGTTAAAAACCACACAGGTGCATTCATGAGTCTCAACAGGTGTTCTCAACAGGATAGACTCATCACTCCGTGGCCTGACACACGTGAACAGACACCTGCGCACGTGTCAATCTGTTTTTCAGTGGCTGGAAAATCTTCGTGGACAAATATTGATACTATTTGTTTTAGTGTTTGAAAGATTCTGTTCACACCCAATTGTGTTTTGGAGGTGAACTGAAGTCAGTTCCGTGTAGCTGCCAAACAGATCAGGGGTGAATGTTTACCTAGGAAGTACCATGTGTAATTCTGAAGCAAATAAATAAATAAATATATATATATATATATATATATATATATATATATATATATATATATATATATATATATATATTGATTGATTGATTGCAGCACTTTCTTGTAGACATATTCTTGAAAATGACAGAAAGGGTGAGATCATCTCCTAACCTCCCCACGTCCCTAGAAAAGGTGACAGACAGACACACAGAGAAACACACAAACAGACAGACAGACAAACATACAGACAGACAAACACACAGAGACAGACAGACAGACAGACAGACAGACAGACAGACAGACACTGAGACAGACAGACAGACAGACAGACAGACAGACAGACAGACAAACAGACAGACAGACAGACAGACAGACAGACACTGAGACAGACAGACAGGCAGACAGACAGTTAATAGACGACCAGGCCTATAGGACCTACATTTCTCCCCAACACAATGTAATCTCTTCACGTAACTAGTCCCTCCCAATTGGGATTGTTAATCGCTATTTCAACATAGTCAGAGGAAGATGATGAAACAAGGCAGAAGTGAGGATACTTCCAGCATAAACCAATTTCTCCTCTGACTCTCAGGAATTCTTAAATATATTATTCTTCATTTTCACCTAACTTGATGATTATTGATATTCGATGAGCTATTACATGCTGGTAGGAGGAAATTGAATGCAGACACTCTCTCTCTCTCTGTCTGTCTCTGTCTCTCTCTCTCTCTCTCTCTCTCTCTCTCTCTCTCTCTCTCTCTCTCTCTCTCTCTCTCTCTCTCTCTCTCTCTCTCTCTCTCTCTCTCTCTCTCGTTTAGTGTCGTCCACCGACTAATAAACCACAGAGTAATTGCTGCGTATAAATACAATCTTCAACAGTCAAAACATGTAGCTGCCACCGACCCACCGACTGAACTGGTTTGGCCGCGTTATTTGGGCGATATAAAAGTTGCCAGAGTGGGGCTGGGAGGAGATATGTCCTCCTTGGGTGAGTCCTGATACGACCGGCTGAATAAGCCGGATATGTTATGGACGGATGTGGCCGTATATGTTATCCAGGCACCCTTCCAGACCGGAATTCATCGGGTCTTGTCTGATATCTGAATAACCAGCGCCCCGTTCTCGTTCCTTTCATCGCTCGGGGGGTGACTGTCCTATGTACGATTGCTGTTGGTTCTTGGAGGTGGCACTTATGTGGTAAACAGTGGCGATTGAGTGCTTCCGTTATTGAGCTCCTGTTGCGGGTGCTAAACAACAGCGATTATGCGTATCTGTTTTCTGTCCCAAACAGCGCCAATTTTACTGTTAAACGGTTGCGTTAAACGGAGGGGAAGTTAACATTAAATTATTTGGTGCTGAAAACGAGTACATTTCAGAGGGTCCGGGTAGTACAGGTTGGTTCGTTCTCGACTCACAATCGAAAATCCCGGGTTCGAAACCCGGGAGGGACAGAAATGGTTGGGCGCATTTCCTATCCTCCTGATTCACCTGTTCACCTAGCAGTAAGGTAGGTTAGTCAACTTGTTGTAGGGGTTGCATCCTAGGGGTGAATGGAGGGTGGGGTGGAGTCAGTAATTAGACTATTAAGGGGTGGTGGTTTCTCGATATAAGCCTATAACATGTATATATATACATTGGCTGCCTGTCCCCCCGACACAGTGAATTATAACAGATCAAGATCAGGATATCAGTCAATCGAGTTTCAGAGTGTGCAATAATTCGTGGGTATCTCATCTTATTGCATAAATGTTAACAGCATTCTTTAAAATATAAAGTTGCTACATTTTTTCAATTAGATTTAGATTTAGATTTTTTTATTCAGGTAACGGTACATACATTGAGGATGAGTTACAAACATAATGTTGGATTTAAAGATAGAGTTAGTACATACAATACCTAAAATTTTTAGTACATACAATACCTAAAGCCACTAATATGCATAGCATTTCGGGCAATATATTCCTTCGTGGGGCCTAAGCCTCTGGCTGGCACGCAATGCATTACTCATTTCAGTATTATATAGTACGTTTCACGAGTCTTTTTTAACATTTACACAAATGGTAAATATGTGTTTGCCATTTTTTTCAGATTTGTTAAGCCTCAGTTTTAATTTGACGAGATAATTTTCCAACGATTTGTTGTGTATTTCTGGCCTATGTTGACATTTTTCTCTCTTCTGGCTCCTGTAAGTGGATTATTTTCCCACACCTGCATGGGCATCGAACCCAGCTGGAGATGAAGATGCTACTGATGCTGGGGATGACGTTGCAAGATGCATCAAATAACATTCTTCGTTAATTCCTTGTACGATTAAAATGGTATGAAAAGGACGAGGTCGGAGGAGCTGTTGGAGAAGTTCAAAGACATGAGTTTACGTGTGAAATAAATTTTATGATTTTTTTTTCATTTGTAAGACTGTAAGTTTGTGGTTTATCAGTGTTATCAGTCTCAATAACATCTTAGTCTTGTGTTGATAGGCCTTTGAGCGATTCTGGAAGGGCATTTTGGACATAAAAATTGCCTTTGGGGCCACTGTTGACGGCCTTGTAAGCTCGGAAATAGATACGATAATTAGATACGAAAAATACAATGCTCTTTTAAAGGGAAATAGATTTAATATTAAAAAAGAATTTGAGGCGATATAATACAAGAATTTAAGAAAAATAGCATGACAATGCAGGCGATGAGTCACAATAACGTGGCTAAAGTAAGTTGACCAGACCACACACTAGAAGGTGAAGGGACGACGACGTTTCAGTCCGTCCTGGACCATTCTCAAGTCGATTGTCAGAGCATGACAATCTTTGCTATAAAAAAACACTCTTTTTTACATTATCTAACATCACTTTCAAAAAATGCCTTAAATCAAAGGAAAATTTTCTAGGCAAAAAAAAAAAGCACAACTATTTTTTATAATTGAATGGTTAACAAAGGCAACAGTTTACCAAATGATTGTATTCAGTGCTATAGTGTATACATTAAAACTAAATTACAAATAGTTTGTCCAAGTTGCCACGCTACATTGTGGTACCATAAGCTTTGTATAACACAGAGCCTAGTTAGGATTTAGCGGTCTGTTGCTCCTGTTCTCAATCCTGTGTATAATCTTTCGTAATCCTCTGCAATTGATAATGTTACCGTTGCTGTAGCTGTGTGAACCTTAAGCGAGATATGAACGGTTGCAAGTTGAGCGCTCCCGCGATTTCATTTTAGACTTCGAGTGCTTTTTTGAAAATCGGATGCTCGGATGCGAAGGATAGGGATCCATGCTCCAATTTATTAAGCCTTCTATCTATTATTTAGGGGCTATCTCAACCAGCCTATGTCCGTCCAATACCCCAGACCGTTCCCTCTGCAAATTTTGGTGAGGCTAGCTGCAAGCATCTATTTTCCAACTATGGCCAGACACACAGACTGACAGACATTCTCTCTTACAATGTAGGTATACTATAACATAATGTTTGTCAGCACGGGGTATGGTCTGAGGTACGGGGCGGACATAGGGTAGCCCGGGTAGCCCATGAGTTAGATGTTTGAAGATATATTAGCACTTATAAACACCCCAAGCCATTTTCTATCAAGTGGGAAATATTGCATGTGATTAAAACAACAATTTTATTAAAATATACATGTTGTTTTAATTAGGGGGAGAGTGATAACAAGAGATAATAATAACGTGAGAGGGGGATTTCTCTCTCTCTCTCTCTCTCTCTCTCTCTCTCTCTCTCTCTCTCTCTCTCTCTCTCTCTCTCTCTCTCTCTCTCTCTCTCTCTCTCTCTCTCTCTCTCACACACTCTCCCACAACTCGTCATGCCATGTGTTTGTAAGTGAAATAACCAGAAATATTTCACGCAAGTACAACACATACAAAAAATAAGATTCGTTTGTGATTACCAACAAACAGAAGACAGACGCCCCCGCCGACAAACACATTGCTACCTATCTTGCAGCCATGGCCCTTATTAAGACCATTACGGGATTAAACGTGTACAACTTATTTTGAGTATACAGTTTACCTCGTATAGAATGACATGCGCCACAAACTCGTAACTCTTTAACATTGATGGAGCGCTCCAAATAATGATGTCCCCCAGGTGAAACTGAGTAATGAAACTGTGACTTAGAGGTAAAGAAAGTTCTTTCGCAACGAAACACAAATGAGAAGCTTCCAGACAGATCAGTCAGGTTTCAGATGAGCTGCAGTAGGATAAAAAAAACTCACTCTTCTGATACAATTGCAGGCTTAGAGAGAGAGAGAGAGAGAGAGAGAGAGAGAGAGAGAGAGAGAGAGAGAGAGAGAGAGAGAGAGAGAGAGAGAGAGAGAAAGAGAGAGAGAGAGAAAGAAAGAGAGAGAGAGAGAGAGAAGGGGGGGGGGAAGATTAAGATACAGAGAAGAGGTTTCCTCTCATTGAAGGAGGTGAAGAATGATGAAAACTGGAGAGGTGGGTGTCATGGAAATGGGGTTGCAAGGTCAGGGGGGGGGGGAATCCATGGGGGGAATGGGATGAGGTCAGAGGAGGAGCCCCAGGTTATGGGGGTGCCGTGGCCGTGTGGAGGGAGGGGGGGGGGAGCAATGATCGAAGGTAGCCAAGGTTGCTATAGCAACCGCCAGAATGTAAGTCCATGTAAATAATTCCTTTATTGTCGACTAGATTTTTGACTGTTGTGCTTTGATCGACACTTTCTCTCTGTCTGTCTGTCTGTCTGTCTGTCTGTCTGTCTCTCTCTCTCTCTCTCTCTCTCTCTCTCTCTCTCTCTCTCTCTCTCTCTCTCTCTCTCTCTCTCTCTCTCTCTCTCTCTCTCTCTCTCTCTCTTTCTCTCTCTCTCTCTCTCTGTCTCTCTCTCTCTCTCTCTCTCTCTGTCTCTCTCTCTCTCTCTCTCTCTCTCTGTCTCTCTCTCTCTCTCTCTCTCTCTCTCTCTCTCTCTCTCTCTCTCTCTCTCTCTCTCTCTCTCTCTCTCTCTCTCTCTCTCTCTCTCTCTCATCCTACATCAGCTCATCTGAAGGCCATCTGGTTAAGTCGTTTCACATGGTATATTATCTATAGTAATTATTGCTCTAACTAGTTATTGTGGCCGAGACAGATGACTGGCCTTAAGCCAATTAGAGTGTCGCCTTTTAGTGTTTGCTTCAAGGGCATCTAATCGTCCTTCAATCGTTATAAGAGTGATCATTACACAGGCAGTGTCTGGGATGCTCCCGGACGCAGGTTCGAATCCTCGTCACGGCCCTTGTGGAGTTGTTCATTTTATAATAGTGATCATTGAATATTATAAGAATCTCGGTAGTGCATTTAGGTTCGTTCTCAAGGAAAATTCTGCTCTTTTTCCCTCTGCCCTTCTTCCACTCTTCCATTCTTCCTCTTCCGCTTTTCTTTCCCTCCCTCCTTCTCCCTCTACTTCCCTCAATTTCACCAATTCTCCCTTTTTCTTCTCGCTTTGTCTCACCTCTCCCGTCATCTTCTCCTTGTGAGCCCCCCATTCTCCATTCTTGTTACATCTTCACTACTCACAATCTTCGTCACTTTAACCCGAGCGTATTCAATTCATTGTTTTTGAGTATTTTTTTTTTTTTTTTATTAACATATTAGGTACATCTGCATTAGTGCAGCTACCCTAGACTATATGAAGTGGAGTACAGTGTGTCAAAAAAAAACTAACTAGGTGATGCTATAAAATCCCCATCACACAGGATGGTTAGTCATACAGAGGCATGTGATTAGCGGTCTGCACTGGCAGACTCCGGATGCATTTTGAGGATATCAACAACACAAGATTGAATAAGGTAGCAGTGGTAATACAAGTCCCCATCTCGCAGGATGGTTAGTCATACAGGGTCATGTGTTTAATAGCCTGCACTGGCAAATTTTGGGTATACTGTGAGGATTTTTTTGAGTATTTCGTGAAAAATGCGCGGTGAACTCTACGGAAAACACATCCGCGATTTCATTAGAGACTTCATAAAAATCACAAGTATTTAAGACAGACCGACAGAGAGATAGACAGTGAGAAATAGAGAAATAGACAGTCTTATAGTATACTAGGGAGAACCAAGCATTACCCAGGTCTGTCTGTATTCATTCTGCTCTATTTCTAGCAGTATCTATCTCTCTATCTCTATATATCTCTATCCCTCTCTGTCAATCTCTATCGGATCTATTATCTAGAGAATTTATTTGGGAGCATTTTGACACCAAATTTATAGAGATAACCCGCCAGAAAAATAGGTGAAAATGGGTAAAATGACTGTAAACTCTTTACCCATTGTTGAGTGAGATCCTCCCATAGGATTGGGAGCCGGTGGCTGAGCGGACAGAACACTGGACGCGTGATCCTGTGGTCCCGGGTACGATCCCAGGCGCCGGCGAGGAACAATGGGCAGATTTTCTTTCACCCTGAGGCACCTGTTACCTAGCGGCAAATAGGTACCTCGGAGTTAGTCAGCTGTCACGGGCTGCTTCCTGGGGGTGGAGACCTGGTCAAGAACCGGGCCGCGGGGACACTAAAAAGCCCCGAAATCATCTCAAGATAACCTCAAGATAACCCTTACTTCCTTTCCCAGAACTTCCCACCTACCTTCCCAAAACACTACCGCCCTTTCCGGTTGTGTAACGGGCTCCAACTTCTTTCCATTTTTTGTACCCTTACATTCTACCTTTCCCACCTCTCCACCTGCCCATATTTATTCCTTTCCCACACGTGCTTCCCTCTTCCCTTACCCTTCACCTTCCTGTCCCCTCTCACCATGCGCCCCCCCTCCCTCCCCTCCCTGGGACACCAGGCACCAGCCGACAAAAGGGTTTCAACGCTACCAAAAAAAAAATAATAAAAAATATTAAAAAATAAAAAAAAAATCAACCTTCATAAATTCTGGTGAGAATCATGTTCCTTTAGCGACCTGCTTGGCTACGTCCCCAGCCTCACCCACTCCTGTATTGTCCTTTAGCGACCTGCTTGGCTACGTCCCCAGCCTCAACCCACTCCTGTATTGTCCTTTAGCGACCTGCTTGGCTACGTCCCCAGCCTCACCCACTCCTGTATTGTCCTTTAGCGACCTGCTTGGCTACGTCCCCAGCCTCACCCACTCCTGTATTGTCCTTTAGCGACCTGCTTGGCTACGTCCCCAGCCTCGCCCACTCCTGTATTGTCCTTTAGCGACCTGCTTGGCTACGTCCCCAGCCTCACCCACTCGTGTATTGTCCTTTAGCGACCTGCTTGGCTACGTCCCCAGCCTCACCCACTCCTGTATTGTCCTTTAGCGACCTGCTTGGCTACGTCCCCAGCCTCACCCACTCCTGTATTGTAAACAAAAAAATATATTTATGGCAAAATTTTGCATTTCGTGTTTAAGAAAAAAGTTCGGTGTGGTAGATGTTTTATGTTATTGATAGTCAACAACACACACTCTTTTGTGTGTGTGTGTGTGTGTGTGTGTGTGTGTGTGTGTGTGTGTGTGTGTGTGTGTGTGTGTGTGTGTGTGTGTGTGTGTATGTGTGTGTGTGTGTTCTCATAAATTAATGTGAATTTATACCCCAAATGCTGGATAATAAATCCCAGTGATAATGTTCTTGTTGGCAAGCTTGCTGAGCTAATCCCCAAGCGTAACCTACGCACCGCTCAGAGCCGCGCTAAGCTGATGTGGAACAGTGCAGAGAGAGAGAAGGGAGTGTATCTGGGTGGGGTCCTGTGGGACGGGGTGGGGGGTCCTGTGGAAGGGATTAGGCTCCTGTGGGAAAGGGAAAGAGAATCTCTCCACCACTATTGTGTTGGTGGAGAGAGGTGAGAGGAGGAGGATGATGACGTGGATGGAAATACATTATATCCATTCCACCTCCCTTCCACTGTCCGCTACAACCACCCTTCCCTTCTGTCAGAGCCGAGCATCGAAGTACCGGAGAACATCGAAGTGCTGCTATGTCTTATTATGCCCGAAAGGCCTGTATAGTACCGAGGTACTGGTAACTCAACCAGTAGTAAGCGTGATAGAGAACACATACGTCTCTTCCCCCCTACCGTCTTCCCTCTGTCCCTCTGTCATTATGACAGAGAGACAGATGATCTTCAATGTAGAATGCAGATCTTCACATAGTTGAATGTTATGGGTGGTGAATGCACTCTGCAGTGTTGCACCGATGGATATATTGTGTTCGAATTTTCTTTACGATTGCCATGTCTCTTGGTGCTGTTAGAGACCTTAGGCTTGGTCTCCCCCTTATATTTAATAAGGGGGAGACTTCCCCCCTTATTTAATACCCTTTTTTTCATCTAAAAGCTAAACGCTGCCTTTTTCGACAGTTTAAGCTGTTATAATGTTCTAAAGTTATAATGCTGTCTGACAGACTGTTCTTCTAGAGTTTTGCTCTCTATTTGATTGTTCTATATGAATTTTGCCGTTCGATTAATTGTTCTACGGCAGTTTTGCTACGAGAATTTTGCTGTGTGATTGTTTTGGGGGAATTTTGATATCTGATTGTTCTACATGCTTTACAGTCTGGTTGTTCTTCGATAGTTTTGTTGTCCGATTGATTGTTCAATGATTGTTTTACAGGAGTTTGATTGTTCTTCATGAAGAACATTTTGTTCATTAGGGTTAATGGCTGCAGTCATTGTCCTTCTATCTCAACTTAGAAGCTCCTTGTCCTGCCTGCTCTTCAATCTGTCTACGTGGAAAGATTGGTATTAAGACAACCTCTCTTCCTGCAAGGTCTGTGTTCGATCCCCCGATAGTCCAAGTGGTTGAGCACCGTTCCTTCACCCTGTTTTACATATCCCAGTTCTTGGTCCTTACACTCCTTCCATGTTCTATATAGTCACGGTGGCTGAGTGCTCCCTTCTAGTAAATTACCTTACCTCTTAGCTTCTGTGGCCCCAGCTTGCCAAGCTTGAGTATGTGGCCTGTTGCCAAGCTTAAGTATGTGGCCTGTTGCCAAGCTTGAGTATGTGGCCTGTCAAGCTTAAGTATGTGGCCTGTTGCCAAGCTTGAGTATGTGGCCTGTTGCCAAGCTTGAGTATGTGGCCTGTTGCCAAGCTTGAGTATGTGGCCTGTTGCCAAGCTTGAGTATGTGGCCTGTCAAGCTTAAGTATGTGGCCTGTTGCCAAGCTTGAGTATGTGGCCTGTTGCCAAGCTTGAGTATGTGGCCTGTTGCCAAGCTTGAGTATGTGGCCTGTTGCCAAGCTTGAGTATGTGGCCTGTCAAGCTTGAGTATGTGGCCTGTTGCCAAGCTTGAGTATGTGGCCTGTTGCCAAGCTTGAGTATGTGGCCTGTTGCCAAGCTTGAGTATGTGGCCTGTTGCCAAGCTTGAGTATGTGGCCTGTTGCCAAGCTTGAGTATGTGGCCTGTTGCCAAGCTTGAGTATGTGGCCTGTTGCCAAGCTTGAGTATGTGGCCTGTTGCCAAGCTTGAGTATGTGGCCTGTTGCCAAGCTTGAGTATGTGGCCTGTTGCCAAGCTTGAGTATGTGGCCTGTTGCCAAGCTTGAGTATGTGGCCTGTTGCCAAGCTTAAGTATGTGGCCTGTTGCCAAGCTTAAGTATGTGGCCTGCCAAGCTTGAGTATGTGGCCTGTTGCCAAGCTTGAGTATGTGGCCTGCCAAGCTTGAGTATGTGGCTTGCTAAGCTTGAGTATGTGGCCTGTTGCCAAGATTGAGTATGTGGCCTGCTAAGCTTGAGTATGTGGCCTGCCAGGCTTGAGTATGTGGCCTGTTGCCAAGCTTGAGTATGTGGCCTGTTGCCAAGCTTGAGTATGTGGCCTGTCAAGCTTGAGTATGTGGCCTGCCAAACTTTAGTATGTGGCCTGCCAAGCTTGAGTATGTGGCCTGCCAAGTTTGAGTATGTGGCCTGCCAAGCTTGAGTATGTGGCCTGTTGCCAAGCTTGAGTATGTGGCCTGCCAAGCTTGAGTATGTGGCCTGTTGCCAAGCTTGAGTATGTGGCCTGCCAAGCTTGAGTATGTGGCCTGCCAAACTTTAGTATGTGGCCTGCCAAGCTTGAGTATGTGGCCTGCCAAGCTTGAGTATGTGGCCTGCCAAGCTTGAGTATGTGGCCTGTTGCCAAGCTTGAGTATGTGGCCTGTTGCCAAGCTTGAGTATGTGGCCTGTTGCCAAGCTTGAGTATGTGGCCTGTTGCCAAGCTTGAGTATGTGGCCTGCCAAGCTTGAGTATGTGGCCTGTTGCCAAGCTTGAGTATGTGGCCTGTTGCCAAGCTTGAGTATGTGGCCTGTTGCCAAGCTTGAGTATGTGGCTTGCCAAGCTTGAGTATGTGGCCTGTTGCCAAGCTTGAGTATGTGGCCTGTTGCCAGGCTTGAGTATGTGGCCTGTTGCCAAGCTTGAGTATGTGGCCTGCCAAGCTTGAGTATGTGGCCTGCCAAGCTTGAGTATGTGGCCTGCCAAGCTTGAGTATGTGGCCTGCAAAGCTTGAGTATGTGGCCTGTTGCCAAGCTTGAGTATGTGGCCTGCCAAGCTTGAGTATGTGGCCTGCCAGGCTTGAGTATGTGGCCTGTTGCCAAGCTTGAGTATGTGGCCTGCCAGGCTTGAGTATGTGGCCTGTTGCCAAGCTTGAGTATGTGGCCTGCCAAGCTTGAGTATGTGGCCTGTTGCCAAGCTTGAGTATGTGGCCTGCCAGGCTTGAGTATGTGGCCTGTTGCCAAGCTTGAGTATGTGGCCTGCCAGGCTTGAGTATGTGGCCTGCCAAGCTTGAGTATGTGGCCTGCCAAGCTTGAGTATGTGGCCTGTTGCCAAGCTTGAGTATGTGGCCTGCCAAGCTTGAGTATGTGGCCTGTTGCCAAGCTTGAGTATGTGGCCTGTTGCCAAGCTTGAGTATGTGGCCTGCCAAGCTTGAGTATGTGGCCTACCAAGCTTGAGTATGTGGCCTGCCAAGCTTGAATGTGAGACTTCTCATGCGTGTTTCAACCATTAATGGTCCGGGTGTAAGTTATTAAACGTGTTCAGAATCTAAAATATATTTTTGGGGGGTTAAATGTTATATCATTCCATATACTATTTAGCTCATATGTCGTGTTGGTATACAGCCGACTCCTATACACAGACGTTTCGTACCAAGCTCGCTTTGTAGATATTAAAACAATATTTATAGTTAAGTTAGATTACGTTAGGATGGTTTAGGGTAAGTTAGGCTAGAATGGGTTAGATTAGGTTAGCTTGGGCTTTAAGTTAGGTGTTAATGAAACAATTAAATTGGCAAACCGACTTATATAGGAAATGACCTATATATATATTGTCTGTCTCGCCTGGTATTGAAGATGACCACGTTCTGAGATGATATCTTTAACCCTGAATTCGGCTTCTTCCTGTGATGAGTTGAATTCATTTAGCCTCCTTGTTTCAATATAGCAGCCAAGGTGAGGTCGCGCAGTGATTTTGCAGGATTAACGGATTGTCTCTTTATTTTGAATGAAATTTTTTTGTATTCTACAACTGGTCTGAGATTTAAAACGAGAATAGACACGCATAACGAAGACGATAACAAGAGATAGAGAGATACGAACACGCAAAAATTTACGAACATGACAGAATTTACCGATACATTTAAATTCACAAACCTTGAGAAACGACCGATATAAAAATATTCCAGATGTCTGGATGCATTTGCGAGGAGCTGTCAACTCTTCAGAGACGTGTAGCTTGGGTACTGTGGTGACGGTCTGGGAGTACACTATAGTGTGTCTATGGGGGCTGTGTTGACCAATATTTATGATGCAATGTGTCTTGACAACACTGTGGAGGATGCAACGTGCTCTGACAACACTACAATTGATTTGATATTTCAACTCTTCACATATACATATCTTCAGTTGCGTCTGCCCCTTGTACTCACACACCTAACCATAGCTCACCCTCGTTCTTCCTTATAATTATTCCTCCCAAACCTCCCAGTACTCTTAGGAGTAAATAGGAACTTCCTTGCATGGGCAAATAGACTTGCTATTTCATCTATTCTTATCATTTTCCAATGCTACTCCTGATAGCCCATTCTCCTCTTTCTCCTAATAATTTCCTCTTCATCCGTTAAAAATCCTTATCCTAGTTCTTCTAATGTTTCTTCTTGCCTGTTAATCACTAATTCTTCATTCTAATTCTTCTCCTTATATTCACTTTCTCTTGTACATTAAATTTCGGAAATCTCTTTTTCTCGTAAGTCTTCTCCTCTTGCTCCTATTCATCAGTTTCCATTCCTTCCTTTCCCGAAGACTCGCTCCTCTTTCACGGCTTCTTCTTCCTTCCTTCCTCTTCCCTTCTATCCCTCTTTTTACTCACTCTCTCTCTCTCTCGCATTCTTTCACCACCTCCTTCTGCTTTCGTTTTTGCCTGTTCCTCCTCTTCTCTCTCTCTCTCTCTTCCCTCTCACCACCACCCTCCGCCCTCTCTCTCTCTCTCTCACTTTAACCATCTCTCCCTTCTCTTTTACACACTCACCACCTCCCCTTCTCATCCCCCTCTCCGGAATCATAAATAATTGGCTTGAACTCTGACCTAGAATATCCATTACCATCGATGATATTTTACCCTCCGTTTCTGTTTCTCTTTCAGTTCCATTTTTTCACTGACTTACTGAATCTTTCGTAGAGTTATCCAATGTTGTTTACTCCTATCGTTACGCTTTGACGAGACAGGAGGGGGAATTAAAGTAAGATATGAAGCCTATAAGGCATAGAGAGAGAGTGAGAGAGTGAGAGAGAGAGAATGTACTGATTCTGCTGCATGATGCTTCTCGTTCGTTAAGTCAATAATCACTCTATTCATGTAGTGAATATCTCTGTTTATGGCATTGTCTACTCTTCATTAGCTCTAGTTTGCATTTCCTTCCATATTGCATATTTCTGGGACCTGATCTTCCAGCATCTCTCAGGTACAAATTATATGATACCTCTCCCGTCGTCTCCCTAGGGAGAACATCTTGAGAGTTTTGAGACAGTAATTTCCAGGTTATACACTGGGTCTTGGCGTGCAGTGTTTGATTCCGAAATAGAAGTAACGTGTTTGAGAAATAAGTTCCTTCTATTTCAGAAATCTCTCTCCAACTATGAAAGAGAAAGATCATAAACAGCAAAAGGTGTAACTTCGCAAAAACTTAAAAGGCAGGAGCATAGTGAAGGCTTCCATTGAATGAAGAAAGAAGCTGAGAACAAGTAGTCAGTGAAGTCGAGGAGTCACAATAACGTGCCTGAAATATGTTGACCAGACCACACACTAGAAAGTGAAAGGACCACGACGTTTCGGTCCGTCCTGGACCATCCTCACAATCGACTTGAGAATGGTCCAGGACGGACCGAAACGTCGTCGTCCGTTCACTTTCTAGTGTGTGGTTTGATCAAGAATCTGTATGAATATGTACGCCGATACAAGTCAATGACATCTGAATACCTCAATCACAATAGACGAGAAGCACATGAACGAAGGAGCGAATCCCTAACAGGCTTTGGATACACGGACCATTGTGGAGATCTGGAATGACAATTGCCACAATGTTCAGCTGACCTGTAGCCTCTGCGACGCGGCGAATGAGCACGTCTCCCATCTTGAGGTTATGTTGAGATGATTTCGGGGCTTTAGTGTCCCCGCGGCCCGGTCCTTGACCAGGCCTCCACCCCCAGGAAGCAGCCCGTGACAGCTGACTAACACCCAGGTACCTATTTTACTGCTAGGTAACAGGGGCATAGGGTGAAAGAAACTCTGCTCATTGTTTCTCGCCGACGCCCGGGATCGAACCCAGGACCACAGGATCACAAGTCCAGTGTGCTTTCCGCTCGGCCGACCGGCTCCCCCGGTCAAGACATGCGCAAAACTCAAGCTATCTCTTGTGTAAACACAAATCAACCATACACCTCTTAGGACGCATCCGATCCCTTGATCGTTGTTGCCCCTAATTCAACAACAACAAATACGGAAATAAGTACAATTTGTCAAACAAATATAAACTAGAAGTGTGTTATGTATCACCAAAGGTAAACAAGGGAGACACAATGTATCAAAAATAGGTTAGAGAAGAGGCGCATTATGTGTCAAGAGAGGAAAACAGGGCGATTTTTTCCGTCAACAAGACGAGGGTCGCCGGAGGCGGGTGCTGAAGGTCTCAGGTAATGGGGATCAGCATTCACCTGTGTCACCTCTTGCTGAGAAATCAGGGCTATAATATTCGCCCTGCTTTCCGGAACGTAAAGGAGGAAGTAAAGTGAAGGAGGAGGGAGATTATGGAGAAGGAAGAAAGAAGGAGAAAGAGAGAGAGTGAGTAAGAGAGAGAGAGAGAGAGAGAGGGGGGGAGGGAGAGAGAGAGAGAGAGAGACTAGAGAATCAGCCCAGATAATACTAACGAAAACACCCACTCGGAAAAAAAAAGAACTTCACATTTAGTAAACATTTTAAATCACATTTATTTCATAAAGATAATTTACACAATTATTCAATTATAAAAAAATGTGCATTTTTAATTGCCATTTTTACCAAAACCAATAACTATTTTTTTGTTTAACTTCTCGGCGACAAGCGAAAAGTTTTACATTTTCATTTAAGGTTTTTGTACTCGACTGTAGAATTTTTAAAGTCAACTATAGTGATTTTTAGCATTTCAAAAGGGATCTTATTGTTAGCTTTAGAAATTTTGATTTTGCCTATACAGTTTTGCAGAAAATAATCGATTTTGAGAAATATAGGATTTTCAGAAGTCAACTAAAATATTTCATAAGGACTGTAGAGGTTTTATTGATAATTATATAGGTCTTTCAAGACAGATATTAGAGATTCATTGTCAACTCTAGATTTGCTGTTAAGATGACTTAAATGGTTTATGTAGCCTGATTCTTTGGGATGGTTGGTAGTACCAAGGGAACACAGATGGAAATTGGGGACTCATGTGGAAACTTAGTACCCAGATAAGCCTCAGAGACATTATGGAATGCACTAGGAAGCGATGTCCGGGAGGCAGAATCCATTCACAGCTAAAATGTGTAGATATAATAGACCTGAATTGGCTCAGAAACCGGTACATCAGCTGAATAAAAGATAAAAGGCGGGACCAAACAGCTAAAGCCCGGCAGGCTTACCAGGTATAATTTGGTAAGGATACACACACACACACACACACACACACACACACACACACACACACACACACACACACACACACACACACACACACACACACATACATACATTCAAAACATATATGACAAAAAAACAGACTCACAAACACGGTCAAACAAACACACACACACACTTTTCCCTTTATTACGTATATATTTTCTGAAGTGTTCTGTTTTTCCCGATACAAAACACTCGCAAATGTTTGTTTACGTCATCAATACATGCCCTCAAGGCTTTCACCCGACTCGTGTTCTCTGGCTTTGGCTTACCATTCACTTTATCTCTGGCTTTGGCTTACACTGAGGCGTTCCATGACTTTGGCTAACCAGTCTTATTTCTGCAATTGCTTCCCTGTTATACTCCTCTGCAATGCTCGTGGTACAGACGCCTCAAATCTCAACATTAGAGATGTTGGCCTCAAGTTAATCACATTAGTTCAATCAGTTGCTCAAGGGATATTTTAAGGCATATCTAGACTGGGCATATCTAGAGTAGAGATATGTAAAGTCTACGGAAAATGAACTATTAGTTTACTTGGGTGAATTTGTTACCCCAAGTAAGACTATGAATACAGTATTGATAGATGTAGTTGTAGGAACTGTAGTAGCAATATCTCAGTAGGTGAGGTTGTGGTAATAATGGTATTAGTTCTGGTAGCAGTTGTGGTTGTGGTAATGGTGGTTGACACCTGTCGTTGCTTTTGTGGCAGTCGTTATAGTTGTGTTAGAAATAGTTGTAGTGATGGTGGTGGTAGGTGCAGTGGTTGCCAACACAGACCTCATAACACCTGTTGCATACAGTTGCATTCATGTGAGCTACAACTCATTAGCCAGATATCAAGGCCGGTTAATTATCTCCTCTCTCAATGGCACAACTCATTCTCGATCAGTAATTTGTATAGGTGTTTGCAACCTATTTCTCATTATATATTTTCAATATGTGTCTCAATCCCCTACGTCCAGCATCCTTCCTTTCTCGCTTCCTGCAGGTTGGCGTACAATACCCGAGCGTCCAAGTGGTTGGGCACCATTCCTTTCCCCTAGATAACTCCCTCCCTCTTCTCTGCCTTTCTACCTCCCTCCTTAACTCCCTACCCTCTTCTTCTCCTCCTTTCTTTCATTACCCTTCTCCTTTATCTTTATTCTCCCCTGCTCCCTCTCTTCTGTAAACTTTTGCCAGCAATAAATATATTACTTAGTGTTCATAAGTTGCTATAAGTGCATCTTGCCTCTGTAACTTACTTAAGGAAAAGTTTATTTGTCATAAGGTGAGCAAAACAACTCACTTAACTCTTGTTTCACCGAGTTGTTATACAAATAATCTTATCACGTTGTAATAACCCGATTAGCGGAGAGAGAGAGAGAGTGAGAGAGAGAGAGAGAGAGAGAGAGAGAGAGAGAGAGAGAGAGAGAGAGAGAGAGAGAGAGAGAGAAAGGCACATTTAAAAAAAATTAGCCTCGATCCACAACAATCTTTTTAGAGCAGCGAGAAAATATATATCTAAGATTATCTGGAGTAATGACATCACTTAACAAGGATCGATCTTTCTTATTTTATATATATATATATATTTTGTTTTGTTTTTGATGAAAGAAAGCACCCGATTTAGAGACGTAATGGGCGTATTTGTCAGACGAGGAGGTCTGCCCATTTCTTTTACAAGTACTTGTGAAATTACAAGTTAATGCCTGAGCGTGAACACACACACACACACACACACACACACACACACACACACACACACACACACACACACACACACACACACACACACATATCAATCAGAGTTAATCTGTACACCAGTTGATTGACAGTTGAGAGGCGGGACCAACGAGCCAAAGCTCAACCCCCGCAAGCACATATAGGTGAGTACAAATAGGTGAGTACACACACACACACACACACACACACACACACACACACACACACACACACACACACAAGGGAGCCGGTGGCCGAGCGGACAGCACGCTGGACACGTGATCCTGTGGTTCCGGGTTCGATCCCGGGCGCCGGCGAGAAACGATGGGCAGAGTTTCATTGACCCTATGCCCCTGTTACCTAGCAGTAAATAGGTACCTGGGAGTTAGTCAGCTGTCACGGGCTTCTTCCTGGTGTGTGTGTGTGTGGGGGGGGGGGAGTAGTAGTAGAAACAGTTGATTGACAGTTGAGAGGCGGGCCGAAAGAGCAGAGCTCATCCTCCGCAAGCACAACTAGGTGATTACACACATACACACGTACACACGTACACACGTACACGCGTACACACACACACGTACACACATATACGTACACACATACACGTACACACGTACACACGTACACACACACACGTACACACATACACGTACACACATACACGTACACACATACACGTACACACATACACGCACACACGTACACACACACACACCAGTTGATTAGCAGTTGAGATTCGGGACCAAAGACACGAAGTTCAACCCCCACATACACAACTAGGTGAGTACAACTAGGTGAGAGCACAGACATATGCGCGCGCAGAGGATTACGAAAGAACTCAAACAGCAGCATATCATTAGATTCAAACAAGGCTATTTGTTTATGTAAAGCCTTTGATGTACAAGGAAAAGCGTAGATTTGAAGAAAACTTATATTTTTAAAGTTCGGAAGACCAAGATGCCTTCCTCTGAGAAGGAAGGTATCTTGATCTTCAAGATCTTTCATCAGAGATATTCATCTGGGGCCAGATTCACGAAGCAGCTACGCAAGCACTTACGAACCTGTTCATCTTTTCTCAAAATTTGGCGGTTTTATGTACAATTATTAAACAGTTAATGAGCTCCGAAGCACCAGGAGGCTGTTTATAACAATAACAACAGTTGATTGGGCAGTTTTCACGCTTGTAAACTGTTTAATAAATGTAACCAAAGCCGTCAAAGATTGAGGAAAGATGTACACGTTCGTAAGTACTTGCGTAACTGCTTCGTGAATCTGGCCCCAGGTGCGTCAGTGCTTGCGTAACTACTTCGTGAGTCTGACCCCTGATCAATGACACATGTTTAAACCTTCTTCTTTCTCTCCCACCAAAGAAAAAATGTAACATGAATGCAAACATCGCTCCCCGGATCCCTCGAAAGGCTTTCATTAGTCAAACGTTTTTGTTCGAGGAAACATATAACTTTCCTCCCAAGTCTTCAACCATTTGGGCTGGACGGTAGAGCGACGGTCTCGCATCTTGCAGGTCGGCGTTCAATCCCCGACCGTCCACAAGTGCTAGGGCACGACCAGCCAAACACACGACATTGCTACAACGTTTGAACAACTTTCAGCCACTTTCTAACAAGTTATTAAACGTTATAACAAGATATAACAATTTTGTAACAAGTTGTAACTAAGTAACAACCTGATTTCGCTGTGTGTTTGCAAGGTCATTCCTTTCCCCCCGTTCCGTCTGGCTTGGCACTTTCTCTTGAGAGTTCCTTTCCCGTTATCAAGTCTTATCTCTAGAAAGGAGTATGATGTTTTGGTCGTACAAGTGACCAATCTTTTTATGGTGATAAAAATAAACTTTAACCTCGGTATTAATGTTTTTGGTAAGGAGGGGGTACCATGATTTTGCTGTTCTCTGTGGGATGTGGCAGTCAGCCAGCCAGTCAGCCAGCCAGTCAGCCAGCCAGCCAGCCAGCCAGCCAGCCAGCCAGCCAGTCAGCCAGCCAGCCAGCCAGTCAGCCAGCCAGCCAGCCAGTCAGCCAGCCAGCCAGCCAGCGAGCCAGCCAGCGAGCCAGCCAGCCAGCCAGCCAGCCAGTCAGCCAGCCAGCCAGCCAGCCAGCCAGCCAGCCAGCGAGCCAGCCAGCCAGCCAGCCAGCCAGCTAGCCAGCCAGCCAGCCAGCCAGCCAGCGAGCCAGCCAGCCAGCCAGCCAGCCAGCCAGCCAGCTAGCCAGCCAGCCAGCCAGTCAGCCAACCAGTCAGCCAGCCAGCCAACCAGCCAGCCAGCCAGTCTGCCAGCCAGCCAGTCAACCAGCCAACCAGCCAACCAACCAGCCAACCAGCCAGCCAGCCAGCCAGTCAGTCAGTCAGTCAGCCAACCAGCCAGCCAGCCAACCAGCCAACCAGCCAGCCAGCCAGCCAGTCAGTCAGTCAGTCATCCAACCAGCCAGCCAGCCAACCAGCCAGCCAGCCAGTCTGCCAGCCAGCCAGTCAACCAACCAGCCAGTCAGCCAGCCAGCCAGCCAACCAACCAACTAACCAACCAGTCAGCCACCCAACCAACTAACTAGCCAGCCAGCCAACCAGCCAGCCAACCAGCCAGCCAACCAGCCAGCCAACCAGCCAGCCAACCAGCCAGCCAGCCAACCAGCCAGCCAGCCAGTCTGCCAGCCAGCCAGTCAACCAACCAGCCAGTCAGCCAGCCAGCCAGCCAACCAACCAACTAACCAGCCACCCAACCAGCCAGCCACCCAACCAGAAAGCCACCCAACCAGCCAGCCATCCAACCAGCCAGCCACCCAACCAGCCAGCCACCCAACCAGCCAGCCAGCCAGCCAGCCAGCCAGCCAGCCAACCAGCCAGCCATCCAACCAGCCAACCACCCAACCAGCCAGCCACCCAACCAGCCAGTCAGCCAGCCAGCCAGCCAGCCAGCCAGCCTGCCAGCCTGATGCTGTCATACAGGAATCATGAGAGGCGGAGGAGGAGGAACCAGGCGATGATAAGTGAGCAGAATTTTG
Organism: Procambarus clarkii; assembly: GCF_040958095.1. Lineage (NCBI taxonomy): Eukaryota > Metazoa > Arthropoda > Malacostraca > Decapoda > Cambaridae > Procambarus > Procambarus clarkii. The sequence goes on along the minus strand of NC_091184.1, from coordinate 31,680,108 downwards.
TCAGGTGCGGATTGTGGTTGGAAGAAAAGTGCAAGACGGAGTGCAAGAAAAGAGAGAGGCAAACAAAACGGTGACATTAATGATCAAAAGTAAAAAGCCCAACAGTGAACTGAAAGTTTTCGGAGACACGTAGAAAAAAAAGGGCGGACATAAAAGAACAAAAATGACAATAAGGACAAAAAAAAAGCAAGCAAAAAGAGTAAAAAAAAATAGATGTAAAAGTCTGGGAGAAAAAGTTAAAAAAGAAAACAAGAAGAAAAATTTGCACCAACCATCGCGCAGGAAATGGCAGCCATCAGCATTGTTCTGGGACAAAGAAAACGGGAGGCGAGGCTCATAAGGAAACAGAGGCGACGGGGAACGCACAGAGGAGAAGACTCGAGAAGAAACAGACTGAGACGATATTGCGGGTAGAAAGAACGAGGTGCGTGTGTGCGTGTATGTGCGTGTGCGTGCGTGTGTGCGTGTATTCACCTAGTTGTGTTTGCTGGGGTTGAGCTTTGCTCTTTCGTCCCGCCTCTCAACTGTCAATAAACTGTTTACTAACTACTTTTTTTTCCACACCTCACACACACACCCCAGGAAGCAGCCCGTGACAGCTGACTAACTCCCAGGTACCTATTTACTGCTAGGTAACAGGTGCTTTACTGCTTGTCATATGTGCATGACAAGGCACATGAGAGGTGTATGTATGTGTGTGTGTGGATGACTGGCACAAGGGAGACAGCAGGTTATAGTTAAATACAGTTTTTATTTTTTTGTTATTTTGCAGCCATCAGTGTTTAATGTTTTATATTTAGTAAGAAATGTAAGATATAAAATATATATGTAAGATTCGTTTCGGGTTAAGGGGGTGTCAAATTGGCATTATTGTCAAGCAGCACTCTTTTTAATTTATGCCAACCCTGATCTATACATGTTGGGCACGTACCCTACAACAATTACTGTTAAAAATTGGGTGAAGCTAGCCACAGGCGTTTGCCCACCATCCTCGAACATATATTCTTTCATATATATATAAATATTATCAGAATTCAATATCAGAATATGTCCAAACTCGAAAGCCATAGGCATGGGATTAACCACACCCAATTTTTTAAAGTAATTGGTATTTTTGCTCTCTAACTCTTTCTGAGTTAGAGAGCATTTCATCTAGATCATCACTAACTCTTTCTGAGTTAGAGAGCATTTCATCTAGATCATCACTAACTCTTTCTGAGTTAGAGAGCATTTCATCTAGATCATCACTCTTACTCTTTCTGAGTTAGAGAGCATTTCATCTAGATCATCACTAACTCTTTCTGAGCTAGAGAGCATTTTCCCTATCCATGCTTGCCTATCTCCCTTTCACCATTCTCTACGGTGACCTTAAAAAGCTTTAGCCTCAGTTTGGTGATCTTGCATTTGTATTCCTCTCTGGCAGTGGCCCCTTGCTCTGCCCTCAGGGGGATGGAGGCCCCTGGCTGAGACCAGGAGAGTGGGCGATCAGCCTTCACCGCCCATGTGATGGAGGGAGAGTGGGCGTGTAGCAGCCTCCACTCCCCGCCCATAGTGTGGGGAAATGAGTAGTTATGGGTGTAAAGGAGAAAAGGGAGAGGGGGGGGGGAATGGAAAGGAAAAGAGGAAGGTAGAGAGGGAGAACTGGAAAGGGGGGATAAGTAAATGAAGCACTAAAGAATGGAAAGGGAGAGGGGATGAGAGAGGAAGGAGGGGGGATATATACTAGATATGGAAAATAGGTTAGGAGTCAATACACCAGACGACTGATGGTTAGATTGGTCGGGCCCAAGAGCTAAGAGCTTGATCCGCCAGGCTCAAACACACACACACACATACACACACACACACACACACATACACCCACACACCCACACACAAACACACACACACACACACACACACACACACGTCAGAGTAGTTAACAAATGGAATGCATTAGGCAGTGATGTGGAGGCTGACTCCATACACAGTTCCAAATGTAGATATGATAGAGCCCAGTAGGCTCAGGAACCGGTACACCAGTTGATTAACGGTTGAGAGGCGAAACCAAAGAGCCAGAGCTCAACCCCGACAAGCACAACTAGGTGAATACAACTAGGTGAATACAGCATTAGGCTACACAACCTTACACAGGAAAGCACAAAACCTAAAGGAACGCCTCAAGGCTGTGAGCGACTGTGAGTAATGAGTCCATGAACGAGGTTATGAACCTCGCTCATAAACCTCCTGTGAGTGATGGCTGGCGAGGGAGCGACTCACAAGATGACTGACAGACTGGAAATGATGAGGATCTCGTGAGAGCTAAATAACAGACCTGAAAGGTAATACTTCCCTATCGCTCATTCCCTCCTTCTCCACTCCTCACTCCTCATTCCCTCTCTTCTCTCTCACATCCTATACTTCCCTCCTCACCAACTCCTCCTTCAAGATGCTTCAAACTCCTACAAACTCCTCCTTTTGATAAGTTTTCGGGAGATGCAGGAAATTATTTCATATTAAAATTTTCAACTTCATTGCGTTAATAATATTTCTTTATTTTGGCGGTGTTTCCATCTATGATGGTGGGGGAGGGGGTGGATGAGATAGACACGAAGAGGGAGAAGGAGAGGGAGAGAGGGAGAGAGGGAGATAGGGAGAGAAATAAAAACGCACTGAGACAGGTCTGGTGCCCCCTCGGTAGACCCGGACACCGCCGGGTATCCCATTTACTAACTACAAATTAGCATTATTGGATATAAAGATAAACTTCCTCTTATAACCCCATTAGCCCTTCAGATGACTGTGTTATGAATCTGTTCTTAAGCTACTCTCAAGCTGCTCTATTTTCCCTCACAATTCCCTTCATCCTGCATTTATCACCCTCTATCTTTCCCTCCCCCCTTTTCCCTCCTCTTTGTGGAAGAGGAAATATCGTCACCAGTATTTACACATCCCCGGGAACTTCTCATAAAGCCTCAGCCTCGCTTTTACTCTCTATCACCTTAAACACGTTACTGAGACACATCTTAGACAGAGACACATTATATATATATATATATATATATATATATATATATATATATATATATATATATATATATATATATATATAATATGCAAGAATAATCACAAAAACACGTCATTCGGTTATGCGTAATTATCCACTATGAAAATGTAACGAAAACGTTCGGAATTTTCATTTAATTTTCCTAGTCGATCCTCCAGCTCCTCAGATAGCGGGCAGGAACCCTGAATACAGCGTGCATTTCCCCTCTGAATTGTCACGGTGAGGCGCTGGAAAAGGAACCTGACAGCTTTAGTGTCTCTTGTTGTTTCGACTAGCTTAGAACCCAGATCCTTTAAAAAAAAACTGGTGGCACCCTTACTCCAGGTGCCAAGTGTCTTAGAATCAATGGAGGACAAAATTGTAGTGGTGATCCAGTTCTCTGTCCTTAAGGTGATCCAGTTGATAGGAGCCAAGGATGATAGGAGCGTGCAATCCCAAACCAAGTGCTTGTCATTCCTCTTGGGGTTCCCTCTGATCTCATCTGGGCATCCAACAGGAACGTTAGCGTTACTGGGTCTTAGATAATGGGGCTCTCTTTCATCTGGGCATCCAGCTGTGGTGAGGCTCCTCTTAATGATGTCATTAACTGTGCCTTGAGTGTCATTCCCCTGTGCTCTGTTGTTGTTGTTGTTAAAGATTCGCTACCTGAAACATAAAGTTCCAGGTAACACGGGCTATGGTGAGCCCGTAGTGCCTTATCCTGTGCTCTGGCAAAGGCCATGCTTGCCTTCCATGTCAACCACGACCTCTCTGTAATACACTTATATTTGGAGTGGATTAGGGCAGCAGGGCAGAGTGCTACTGCAATTTGCAATACTGAGACGTATGCCAGTTGCCAACATTAAGGGATTGGCTGCTATTCCGAATCCCAGAGATACTCCTCGGAAGTATGACATGGGGGTTTGATTGTCCATAGAATGTTGAAACAGATTATTCGACAGTTATCGACTTTGAAGAACGTTGATTCAGTGTCGATATCGTTCAAAGTCGATAACATTGATTAATTGTCGGTGATGTTGACTGAGTGTTACTCTGGCTTCTTTTGCGAATTGAAAAAATGAACGGGGAAGGATAGTGAAAAAGAGAGAATAGGAGGGAGGCTGAGAGAGACAGAGAGTATGTGATGGAGGGGCAGAGAAAATAGGACGGAAAGACTTAGAGAGAAAGCAAGAGAGAGAGAGAGAGAGAAGAACGTGTCCATCGTAAGGATGGGGAAGACGCGGAGGAGATGATGATGACAAAGTAGAGGAATATATTACAAGTTTGATAGTATTAATGGGGTAAGAAGTCTAGAAAAAACGAAAAAACAATAAAAATATAACGACATAATTGGAAAGTAAAAATGAAACAAGAAAGACTCGATAAAGAGGGAAGGAGGCTAACATAATAATGATGATAATTGTAAACAATATATTCCGTTGTTATAGACAACAATGATGCATTGATGACAGAATAAAGTTACAATGTATCCTCATCAAGTCTCCTCGGCTTTATTTTATATAAAGCAAACTGAAGACAAACGCTTTACTTAAATCACCTCAAGAGTTTCCCGCAGTGTTCTAAATAATAGCCGGCGATCATGGCTTAAATAAGGGTATTAGACTAAACATTTACCTAAAATATGAGATAAAGATCAAGTTTTTTGTCTTAAACTTGAGCACTAGACTTTAACTTTAACCATCAAAGACCTCAGCTGTATCCTAACTTAACGTAAACGATAAAAAAAGTAATCTTATTCGTCAAGTAAACTATCGACAGGAGACTAGTTAGACACACACAGTCAACCAGCTCTGTGGTTGATTGGGAGGCTGAGGAACCTCTGTGGTTGAATCACCAATCACAGAGGCTCTCAAGTGTCAATCCACTCACCACAGGTCCCCGGGAATGAAGTGAGGTGGAATGAAATGTTGTGAATGAATGAAATCATAATGGAATGAAAAGGTGGGACGTTATCTTGAGGTTATCTTGAGATGATTTCGAGGCTTTTAGTGTCCCCGCGGCCCGGTCCTCGACCAGGCCTCCACCCCCAGGAAGCAGCCTTTGACAGCTGACTAACACCCAGGTAGCTATTTTACTGCTAGGTAACAGGGGCATGAGGGTGAAAGAAACTCTGTCCATTGTTTCTCGCCGGCGCCTGGGATCGAACCCGGGACCACAGGATCACAAACCCAGTGTGCTGTCCGCTCGGCCGACCGACGTCCCACCGGTCCTGGAACAGCCCAGCTGTAACTCTTGTGTTGCAGGGGAAGAGCAGCTGTAACTATAGCAGCTGTACCTGGGTGTTAGTCAGCTGTCACGGGCTGCTTCCTGGGGGTGGAGGCCTGGTCGAAGACCGGGCCGCGGGGACACTAAAAGCCCCGAAATCATCTCAAGATAACCTCAAGATAACCTCAAGATTACCCCCATAATAAATTCTTACCACTATATATAACCCATGCAAACACCTGTAGCTAACGATGGCACAAGTGTCCAATCATGGGACAACTATTACTACCAGAGAGTAGCTGTGAACGACCTCTTAGTACTTCCCTTGTGAGATATGCACAAGTAAAACTCCTTTGACCTGACAACTTGAGTTACATGTAGAGTAGTAAAGCAATCAGCCGAAGCCGAAAGGGGGGGGGGGGAGAACACTCATTTTCACCCTTGCAAGATTTCGTATTTCAGGTATCCTTTCCTCGTAACTCATGCCTCTTAGTTCTGGGACTAGTCTAGTGGCATACCTCTGAACTTTTTCCAGCTTCGTCTTGTGCTTGAGAACTAACCTCAGACCATGTATACTGATGATCTCCCGAAATACATAACCACTCACACGAACGAGTCGTCAGATGACATGTGACACACCGATGACTATTTAGACTGAGTTCATCATCAGAGTTCATCTAGCCGGCATCAGGATGACAGCAAGTCAATCAGTCAATCTGTCTTCTGCCATCCAACCAATCACTCACGACAATCAGTCAGCCAGTTCAGACCAGGAAGAAGCCAACCCAGCAGAAGGCGATTGGGCCAGACTGGGAGCTTAGTATACACCGCAAGCGGGCCAAACTTGACTATTGGAAACCTTAACTTTCTCGGATGACAGCGAGCTGCGGTGCAGCACTGACAGTGGCTAGGATAGACTGTGGTAGAGATTAGAACTAGCTGGTGCTGTGGTAGGAAGCTAGAGCAATGTGCAGCTGTAGTGAAGATTATACAGCGTTGTAAGTGGCAAATGATGAAAAGCTAGTTTTTTCCCTGCAATTATGGAAGCTAGTAAGGTTCTACAATGTGGCATGATTGTAGAAACTTGCGCTATTAGGTGCTGTAGTGAAGGCTCCATCACTCGACATGTAGGACTCCTACACCTTGGTGATTGAGGGACTCCTGCAGTAATCAGGTGTTACCTGCTGGAAAGTCATGTCAACCTGTTGTAGATTCATGTCTCTTCATGTCTCATCATCTTTAAACTATTACGATGCTTTCAGGTCATGCTCAGTATGTATAAATTCATGGTAATAACCACATATACATGTCAATGCAACAATAACAAAGACTATGTGTATAATACATGTACATGTGTATGCATAAGAAGTAAACACATATGTATATTTGGTTATACAAGCACATGTGAAGATGGGAACTGACATGCAGGCAAAACTGTAAACAAATGGATGTTTGTTGGTATAGATACGCAGGTGTGGAGTCGAGACACAGGTGTGTGTGATGGCTCGAGACACAGGTGTGTGTGGTGGGTCGAGGCACAGGTGTGTGTGGTGAGTCAAGACACAGGTGTGTGTGTGGTAGTGTGTTAGGCCTCCTCTATCTTAGCCCATTGGTAGAGTCTAGAAAAACTTTTAAAACACCTTGTCTCTCTACTCTAACAAAAATATACAAATTAGAGCTCACGTTTTTTTTGTTAAACTCGATACTCTCTCATGGGATTAAAATGTCGTATTCAACTCGTTCCAGTAACACAGTGTCGTGAACTTTTATTGTTACTTAACAATAGTGTTTGTTCCGTGCAGCTGGGCTCCTGTCGCGGTTCCCTCTCTTGCATCACCAGGGTCAATAGCAGCAGCCTGGAGGGGGTGAGGGGGGGGATAAGAGGGGGGGTGACAAAGGGGTAGGGGGGGGGGGTGAACACCTGGTGTGTATATATAGTGGGAGGAAAAGGGGGGGAGAGGTGTCGTTCTGGTGTTGACACTCACTGGGATGTGTTAAAGTTCGTTAAAGTTTCTGTTACTGTTACTGTTCTGTTACTGTTACTGTTCTGTTACTGTTAAAGCTCTGTTACTTTTCCCCCTAACATGTCCCCCTTCCCACCCTTCCCTCCCTCCTTCCCTTTCCGTCTAAGACAAAGGTCTCTCTGGAACACTGGATAAAGATCTCTCTGGCACACTGGACACAGATCTCTGGAACACTGGATCAACTCCACTGGAAGTTTGGCACCATTAATGTTTAAATTCTCCGCCGTCTCTCCAAGTGAGGATATTCACGCTTGGATAATTATACCAAGGTGACAATAATGCTTTTCTACCTTTGTCATGGTGATTGAAGGACTCTTGCACCTTTGTCATGTCGATTGAAGGACTCTTGCACCTTTGTCATGGCGATTGAAGGACTCTTGCACCTTTGTCATGGCGATTGAAGGACTCTTGCACCTTTGTCATGTCGATTGAAGGACTCTTCCACCTTTGCCATGGTGATTGAAGGACTCTTGCACCTTTGCCATGGTGATTGAAGGACTCTTGCACCTTTGCCATGGTGATTGAAGGACTCTTGCACCTTTGTCATGGTGATTGAAGGACTCTTGCACATTTGTCATGGCGATTGAAGGACTCCTGCACCTTTGTCATGGTGATTGAAGGACTCCTGCACCTTAGTCATGGTGATTGAAGAACTCCTGCACCTTTGTCATGGTGATTGAAGGACTCTTGCACCTTTGTCATGGTGATTCAAGGACTTTCTCCAGGTGTTTATATCTCTGCCAGTTACTTCGGGACTTGAAAATAGAATGTTATCTGATGTAACACATTCGAGACGTGTGAGGGAAGGAACGAGGGAGGAGAGAGGGAAGAATAGGGTAGGGATGGAGGAAGGTAGGGGAAGGAGTGAGAGATGAAGGTAGCTGGGGAGAAAATGACACCCCAATGTTTATCACCCTGGGTGTTCTCTCACCCTGGGTGTTCTCTCACCCTGGGTGTTCTCTCACCCTGGGTGTTCTCTCACCCTGGGTGTTCTCTCACCCTGGGTGTTCCCTAACCCTTGGGGTTCTCTCACCCTGGGTGTTCTCTCACCCTGGGTGTTCTCTCACCCTGGGTGTTCTCTCACCCTGGGTGTTCTCTCACCCTGGGTGTTCCCTAACCCTTGGGGTTCTCTCACCCTGGGTGTTCTCTCACCCTGGGTGTTCTCTCACCCTGGGTGTTCTCTCACCCTGGGTGTTCTCTCACTCTGGGTGTTCCCTAACCCTTGGGGTTCTCTCACCCTGGGTGTTCTCTTACCCTGGGTGTTCTCTCACCCTGGGTGTTCTCTCACCCTGGGTGTTCTCTCACCCTGGGTGTTCTCTCACCCTGGGTGTTCTCTCACCCTGGGTGTTCTCTCACCCTGGGTTTTCTCTCACACTGGGTGTTCTCTCACCCTGGATGTTCTCTCACCCTGGGTGTTCTCTCACCCTGGGTGTTCTCTCACCCTGGGTGTTCTCTCACTCTGGGTGTTCTCTCACACTGGGTGTTCTCTCACCCTGGGTGTTCTCTCACCCTGGGTGTTCTCTCACCCTGGGTGTTCTCTCACCCTGGGTGTTCTCTCACCCTGGGTGTTCTCTCACTCTGGGTGTTCTCTCACACTGGGTGTGCTCTCACCCTGGATGTTCTCTCACCCTGGGTGTTCTCTCACTCTGGGTGTTCTCTCACCTTGGGTGTTCTCTCACTCTGGGTGTTCTCTCACCCTGGGTGTTCTGTCACCCTGGGTGTTCTCTCACCCTGGGTGTTCCCTCACCCTGGGTGTTCTCTCACTCTGGGTGTTCTCTCACCCTGGGTGTTCTCTCACCCTGGGTGTTCCCTCACCCTGGGGGACAGCTTCCCCTAGGTGTGTACTCACCTAGTTGTGCTTGCATGGGTTGAGCTTCAACTCCTTAGTCCCGCCTCTCAACTGTGCGTGTGTGTGTGAGAGTATGCACTAGCGTGCATTTGAAAAGCATAGCCCATTTCGTAACCTCTCCAATTAGCTGATGCACAGAATAATAGGGCGACACTCACCATGTTACAACTAACAACTATCAGCCCTAGTGTTCATATTGCTGTATATCTCTTTTTTCACCCTGGGGCAATGTGTCCTCTATATAGAATGTAAGAATTTAATAACTTTTTTTTTAATTTTTAAATCATTTTGATATTTGTTCTTAAGTCATTAAAGCCTTCTGTGTGTCTGTTGTTTGCTTTTGGAGAACATTTGTTTGTTTACGAGGAAGTGAACACGGAGTTCATCACTGTTCTGTTCCCCTGAGGAGGGAGGTGCTGCCGACAGAACCAATACATGTGTGTTGTGGGCGTGTACACACACCCACACACATGTGGTGGAGGCTGACTTCATACACAGTTTCAAGTGTAGATATGATAGAGTCCAGTAGGCTCAGGAACCTGTTCACCAGTTCATTGATAGTTAAGAAGCAGGACCAAAGAGCCAGAGCCATACAAGCATACAAGCACAAATAGGTGAGTATACACACACACCCACCACAAAGTGCATTTTGTTTATGTGTGTGTGTGTATCAAACATACATACTGAACGCAGGCGATGAGTCACAATAACGTGGCTAAAGTATGTTGACCAGACCACACACTAGAAAGTGAAGGGACGACGACGTTTCGGTCCGTCCTGGACCATTCTCAAGTCGATTATCACAATCTACTTGAGAATGGTCCAGGACGGACCGAAACGTCGTCGTCCCTTCACTTTCTAGTGTGTGGTTTGGTCTACATACTGAACCGTAGATATAATAGATGTATTCACCAGAGAAAACCTCCCCTCCCCCCTTCCCTCCCCCCTTCTTCCTCCCCTCCCCCCTTCTTCCTCCCCTCCCCCCTTCTTCCTCCCCTCCCCCCTCCCCAATCACCTTCGTTACAGCCACCGAGATGGAAGAATGTCTCGGTGAACGTATCCAAGCCCCGCCTAGTGACCGGCTTGCTATGGGAACGGTATATGTAAACGGTATCCTTGAAAGTAATGGTATTACGTCGAATATTAAAGGTATACAGTTGTGATGGATTAGGAGCGAGGAGGTGAACAACAGCATTCAGAAAGGCAGCCAATCAGAAAGCAATTCAACATGGGGGGAGCCGACCAGGTAAGAAGGGAATCAACCAGCCACCAAGCCAGCTAGCTCACCTGGAAATTAGCTGGCGAATCTGGAACTAGTCAATTAACTCGAAAACTTGCCAGCCAACCAGGGAACTAGTTAGTCAACCAACGAGTTACTAGCATAGCCAACCAGGAAGCTTTCAAGCCAGACATTTCACCAACTAGCAAGCCAAAAGCTCAGCCAGCCATCAGACCATCTAGTGAACACTTAACATAATAGATACCCTTAAAAAGATTCATAGAAAACACCGACCTTACCTAACCTACTTAGTATGTTAAGATAAGCATCTTATTGCTTCGTAATTACAATTATTACCTAACCTATAATAGGTATAGGTTAAGTAATAATTCTAATTACGAAGCTATAAGATGCTTATCTTAAGATACTAACAAGGTTAGGTAAGGTCGGTGTTTTCTATGAATCTTTTTAAGGGTATCTATTATGTTTAGTATATCACCTATGCACATAGTTAATAAGTCAATATTGACTTTTCGAATTTGAGAGAACGGGTTGAGTGAACATGTCAGACAGCCAACCATTCACTTAACCAACCAATCATCCAGTCATAAGGAAAAACTAGCTAGCCACTCATCCAGTCACTTAACCAGATACAAAACCTTCCAGCAACCAAACTTTCTACCAGCTCCTCAACCAGTTAGTCAGCCCAACCAGCCAACAGGAAACTGTTATTAAGTCCAAATGCAAACACTAACTACACAATGACTACAAAATGTTGTGTCAGCCAGTTTGTTGAGTAAACATGGCTAGCTCGACGCTTTTCCACGGCATTCACCCTTTGAAGACTATTCATATATGCATGGATGTGTGTGTGTGTGTGTGTGTGTGTGTGTGTGTGTGTGTGTGTGTGTGTGTGTGTGTGTGTGTGTGTGTGTGTATGTGTTTGATTTGTGAATATGCACACTTGGTTGCATACGTGGTGCACACATATATATATATATATATATATATATATATATATATATATATATATATATATATATATATATATATATATATATATGTCGTACCTAGTAGCCAGAACGCACTTCTCAGCCTACTATGCAAGGCCCGATTTGCCTAATAAGCCAAGTTTTCATGAATTAATTGTTTTTCGACTACCTAACCTACCTAACCTAACCTAACCTAACTTTTTCGGCTACCTAACCTAACCTAACCTATAAAGATAGGTTAGGTTAGGTTCGGTCATATATCTACGTTAATTTTAACTCCATTAAAAAAAATTGACCTCATACATAATGAAATAGGTAGCTTTATCTTTTCATAAGAAAAAAATTGAGAAAATATATTAATTCAGGAAAACTTGGCTTATTAGGCAAATCGGTCCTTGCATAGTAGGCTGAAAAGTGCGTTCTGGCTACTAGGTACGATATATATATATATATATATATATATATATATATATATATATATATATATGTGTGTGTGTGTGTGTGTGTGTGTGTGTGTGTGTGTGAGCAAGCAGTCTATTTTTTACACAGGTATGTATAAGGACAGACGAAAATACGATTTCCGACAACTGTTAACAAGCTTAAAGCTTTTCCTTCCCAAAGTTCAGAAAACGCTTTACCCACTTTACCCCTGGTAAACCCACGCCAATCGGTTAACAACCAGGTACCCAATTACAACCAATGAACAAAGTGGATCAGTTAAGAATTGGTGCCTAGACAATCTACCATTGACTCGAACTGTGACCAGATCTATTAAGGCTTGAAGCCAATCCGACCGTCAGTAGACAGAAAAATAGCCACGTACTGAATGGGACATATTTTTAGTCATGGTCCAATTAAGAACCTGCCAGAGTGGTAGGTCTCGTTACGTTGGCAATCCGCACTGTTATCAGGCAATATTGAACCATCGGGACAGCCGGGAAAGCTGTCCGAGGCATCGTTCATGTTTTGGGCTCGTTAGTGGAGAGATGAGACTGGAAATTGAGGACATGTATACATAAATAGACACAAAGATATACATAACAGATAGAATATCAGAGAGGGAAAAACAGAAATACACAGGAAAGCAGTAAAGATGAAAAGAGAAAAAGAGAGGGAGAAAATGAAAGAGTTAGAGTAAAAAGTTTTGAACTGAACCTAATACGGAATTCACTTCATAAAGACAGCTTCAAAGCTCAATTAATTACACGGATAGCAAATTTGTTCAACTGTAAAGAGTCAACAAAGTCATAAAAGAGATTTATATTTAAAAGAGCAAAGTGAGTCTTTTTTTTTTAATAGAGAGTCGGTCGCCTGAGGGATTGGTGGGGGTGAGTGATTGGGTTGGATTTGAGAATGATAAACACAAGAGGCAAACTTTTGAATAAACCCATGACAATTTTGATACTACTACTACTACTACCACAACTACTACCCTAACTACTACTATCACATCTACTACTACTTCCAATACTTCTACCACAACTACCAGTACAACCACAACTGCAACTACTAATACTAACGATAATAATAATTTATGAATAACAATCCAGTTAAAATAACCTTTACAGATATAAATATAATTAGTTGTAATAATTACAGCCATAATTATAGTCATTTCAGTTTCAATTATAAACATCTACAGTCGTATTAATTAGAGTTATAATTAAAATAATTTCAGTTATTATAATTAAAACAGTTATATACATCTTTAAAAACTTACTATCTACATTCCTCATGGCTCTCAGGTCTACATTTCCCATGGTTTACAGATTTGCATTTCCTCATGGTTCACAGGTTTACATTTTCCATGGCTTAGACGATAACATTTCTCACGATTTGCAAGATTACGTCAATTGTGATTTGCAAGATTCCATTTCTCACAATATACGTTACCTGCACGGCAATTTGCTACCGTTATTGCGAATGCAATATCAGTGATATATGCTATGTTTTGCCCATCTTCCTGTAATGTTAGTTTTAAGAAAAACTATTTGTCCCAAAGGACCAATATGTAGTGATGGATCACCAAAAATGTTCCTTAATTGTACTATTAATTCTATAGTCCGGAAAAAAATTAAAAGTTAATATTCTAAATTTAATTAATTCCTAGGTCTAGTTTCTTGATGGGAATTCAATACAATAATACACTACAATTCACTACAATAGCGATAATATTATGTGTTAGTGTTCGTTGTAGTGGTCCACTTAATTTATTTTTGTATTAATTACTGATCTTAATTATCTCTTCTGAGATAGACATCGAATGTAGATGCTGGACGGTTGGTTCCTTGTCTCAGCCCTCAGCTCCCTCCCTAGCAGCACCCTCATCCCCTCCCTAGCAGCACCCTCATCCCCTCCCTAGCAGCACCCTCATCCCCTCCCTAGCAGCACCCTCATCCCCTCCCTAGCAGCATGTTCCAAATATATTTATCTCTCACCTAAGCTGCGATCTTCAAGCGTCTAGCTAAGTCTCTTAAAGTTCTCTCAAATTTAGCGATCATGAAGTGTATGTATCTCTCTCTCTCTCTCTCTCTCTCTCTCTCTCTCTCTCTCTCTCTCTCTCTCTCTCTCTCTCTCTCTCTCTCTCTCTCTGGTGTCGGAGTACAACCGGTTTGTGGTACCCGCTCTACCCAGCCTGTCCTCTTAAGCCTTCCCAACGTCAAGAAAACGGTCAATGTATAGTGTCCTCTCCTAACCTGCCAGAGGACCCACAACAGAAAACGGGACAGTACGTCACTTTCGCCAGCCGCTTCCAATTTTCTAGTACGACAATTTTTGGCCTTAGGTAACGCATACGAACGAAATGCGACGTTCTTTGTAGGAGGACACGTTCTTTCCGTAACGTTCTCTTCCACGGTACGGAACTTTGGGAAATAGAACGGGGTTATGCTCTTAAACCCGTCCCCCCTTCTTTACAACCAATTTCCATTGATAGAAGGGATAGACTAGTGGGATAGCCGCCCGGTGAGATATTTAACATCTATCCAGGTCTCTGTGACATTTTCTTTGATTAACCGCAATTAATGAAAACAAGATTATTAATTTTTGCGGTTCTTGCCACGTCTGATGCCATCAATATTTCAGATTTGTTTTATATCATCGTTTTGCTAGTGTTGTTTTGATCCCAGGATATCAGGGAGGATTTTTGATCCCATGTGGCAGTGGTTCTAACTCTATGTTCTCCAACACCTATGTGCTCTTCAACACACGCACACACACACACACACACACACACACACACACACACACACACACACACACACACACACACACCCACACACACACACACACACACCCACACACACACACATTATATATATATATATATATATATATATATATATATATATATATATATATATATATATATATATATATATATATATATCTTACTTTTATAATATGAGGGATAGAAGCCCTAATCAGAAAATAGTTAATAGGGAATATGATATCATATTCAATAAATATATATATATATATATATATATATATATATATATATATATATATATGTATATACACTGTGCTCCACTAATGACAATGCGGCTTCATGTTAATACCATATTGCACCATATTTGATTCAACAATGAGTCCAGCAAATCACTCAGGGGTTAATGAGTATTATTTGTTTAACATATTTAAATAGTTCGCTATTGGCCTGACAGTTCACGAGTGATTAGAGAAATCGTTCTAGATAGGTTATGTTATTTTATGTTATTTAAATCAATTGACAATTAATTTGTCATTTTGATTTAGCTCTGCTAATTACTGCGGAAGGGTAGGGGGGAGGGGGGAGGGGGAATGTGGGGGGGGGGGGGATTTGAGGGGGGGGGGTTGGGTGGTGGGGGAGGACTGTTCTAATGGTCTGTTAAGGGGAGTTGAATTGGTTTTCCTTGGCGTGTGAAAGATAGGTTGTGACTGTGTTGTGACTGGCTGTTGAATGCCAGTAAATGATTGTTGTAAGTTATGATGTCAAAGGGACAGGGAGCTTTTAGTTATTAGCTTCGTTATAACCCCAGATATAACTGCTATAACTGAAATAACAGATATAACTGCTCACCTGCCTCAGGATGAAATCCACAACAATTCCCAAATTTCCAGGTGTTACTGTCAGGTGAACAGACGCGTCAGATGAAAAGAAACATATCTAGTCGGGGACTGAACTCGGGTCCATCAATTTACGAGCCGAAAACGTCGACTCTCTGTGTTACAAGTACAAAGTACAGAGTACTGTAATTTGTTTCCCTGTGGTACAGTGCATGTTACAGAGATTCATTAATCGTGTTTAATATTGTGTATTGAACTTCTAGAGCCTTGAGTAATGGCTAAGGTTGAAAACTCTTTGGTTTATCACCTGAAAAGATTGTTCCTCATACTCTTAATAGATTGCTTATATCCTGATGCATGTAGTATTGAAGATTAATATCAGATATTGGTAATTGTATAAGTGTCATAATTATAGACTCGCACATCACTGAGGAAATTAGTTTAGGGTTATTTAGATACAATAATCAATAGATGGGAACTAAACAAACACTAATCAAATAATAAGAGAGGTGAGGTGTTGAGGATTGGTGCCTGCCAATCCTCCCTGTCAAGGATTCGAATCCCAATCAAATCACCTGTGAGTCGCGGGGTTCCCAATGCCCCCTGCCAGCAAGGCCTAACTAGGCGGCCAATCCTTAACTATTCGCCCAATCCGCCGTAGCTTGGTACCTGGTTGTAAAGCGATTGGAGGATTGTGTTTCAGGGGGAAAAAAAACTAGTCGGTTAAGGCATACCACAAGCAATAGGAATGGAAACATTTTAGCCTCCTAATAAGAGTGAAAAGTCGATTTTACATCCTTTATATCATCTATTTAGTATCTACGAAGTATCTATTTCATTTGGGATAACCAACTACATCTTCCTACACCCAGCTACACCCTCCAATACCCAGATCTATCCAACGACACCCATCTACACCCACTCGCCGAGTATCGTGTAAGAAGGGCGTATCAGGATAGAGGGGGGTGGATGCGCCCTCTGTTTTAAAGTTGTAATGCCACGGTAGGAACCCTGGAGGCCACGGTCACAGACACGGTCACAGGCATGGCCACGCACACGGCAACGGCCATGGCCATTCACATATACATTTGACCACCGTAACGCAGATGTACACGGGCGTATTTAATGGCCACACACACACACACACACATGATAGAGATAGTAGATATGATAGAGCCAACTGGGCTCAAAAATCTGTACACCAGTTGATTGATAGTTGAGAGGCGGGACCAAAGAGACAAAGCTCAACCCCCGCAAGCACAACTAGGTGAGTACACACACACACACACACACACACACACACACACACACACACACACACACAGAGACGTTAGAAAGAACTTTTTCAGTGTCAGAGTAGTTAGCAAATGGAATGCATTAGGAAGTGATGTGGTGGAGGCTGACTCCATTCACAGTTTCAAGTGTAGATATGATAGAGCCCAATAGGCTCAGGAATCTGTACACCAGTTGATTGACGGTTGAGAGGCGGGACCAAAGAGCCAGAGCTCAACCCCCGCAAGCACAATTAGGTGAGTACAATTAGGTGAGTACACACACACACACACACACACACACACACACACACACACACACACACAACACATGCTTCACCGTTGTACAACCAACAATGCACTTCAGCAGAGACTATGGCACTCCACGGTCCTCACAGCCACAGAGACCGACGCTTTCACCCCCCATGATTCACACGCACAAAGAGGGGGGAGGGGGGCACCGACCCCTATTCAAGCAAGATTTAACATTGCAGAGGATTCGACGACCCTTTATGATATCCCTTAAGATTGGAACCTTCGCATTCTCTAATAGTTATACCGCTATCTTGATCAATAAACTGAGGCAAATGCAACATTTTTTTATTTAGATCTATATAAATTAATGTTGCATTTGCCTCAGGTTATATAACATCTAAAATAAAAATAACATCTTTGTTATTTTTGCATTCTCATATTTCATTGGTCAAAACTCCTAGCCCAGCTTGAAGCAATATTACATTCTATGCTTTGAGAATGTGTTTATATGCAAAAACGTTTGGGATCATTGTTTTCTATTTGAGAATTTCGGCTTGAATTGGATAAATTTAGACGCTGGAAAAACCCTGGGTAAAAAATGGTTTAGAACTTGGGTTGTTGATTTTTGGAATAAATTACCGGGTAACATAATAAACTTTAAACTGTTTCATTTGCAAGTTAGACATATATATATACACAAGTGAGTTTGGTTGGATATAAATAAGAACAGCTTCCTATGAGGTAATGGGTTTGTGCACTTTCAAGTCTTATGGATATATATATGTGTGTGTGTGTGTGTGTGTGTGTGTGTGTGTGTGTGTGTGTGTGTGTGTGTGTGTGTGTGTGTGTGTGTGCTTGTGTGTGTTTGTGTGTCTTACCCCAGTCAATATTGGGTTAGCTTACCTGACCCTCTCAAAGGCACTGGATTACACTCCACACTGTGGAGGTGAGAGATAAACAGATAGATAGAGAGAGAGAGAGAGAGAGAGAGAGAGAGAGAGAGAGAGAGAGAGAGAGAGAGAGAGAGAGAGACTAGTGTGATGGTGAAGTCAAAGTTAGAGATGAAGTAATGGTGTTGAGTAGGTAAAGTAATAAGTAATGGTGATTTTATTTTGAGGAATACGCGAGGAAAAGTTGAGATAATAGTGAGAGAAATGCGAGAAAATGGTGAGAGGAAGACGAGATAGCAGTGAGTCGAGAAGGTGTAATAATGATAAAGATAAGTGAGATAATGATAAGGGGAAGGTTAGACGAGGTAAGGTAATGAAAAGGAGACGTTGAAGCAATGAGGAAGCAATAGTGAGAGGAATTTGAGGAGGTAGTTAGCTATAGTGAGGATGTTGGGGGGCTATAGTGATGGAGAATTGTGGCTAATGGTGACACAACAAGATTTACAGTGATGTGACCTGAAGAGATGGAGGTGATGGTGAAAAGGGGACGAAGAGTGAGAGAAGAGGGAGAGGCAAGGGGAAGAGGGGAGAGTACAAGAGGAAAGCCAGAGCTAAATCCATGAAATATATTAGCAGGAAATTATTTGCTTTCACATAGATATCAGAGTTTTAGAAATAAACAACAAATAAAAATTTATCATTGCTAGAGCATGTACGTACGCGCGCGTGCACACACACACACACACACACACACACACACACACACACACACACACACACACACACACACACACACTTTGAGACCCTGGGCGCCTGGGGTAAATGTGCACTTAAATTCCTAAATGAGGTGGGTGAGGAACTCATTAGGCAAACTAAAGACTCAAGAGCGGGCAGTTTCCTGTTTCAGCGCCTCAGTGTCGCGATCCAGAGAGGAAATGCTTGCTGTATCTTGGGCACGCCCCTAACCTCCGAGGAGCTGCATGAGGTCTCCGAACAGTGATTGTTATATGTGTGTGTGTGTGTGTGTGTGTGTGTGTGTGTGTGTGTGTGTGTGTGTGTGTGTGTGTGTGTGTGTGTGTGTGTGTGTGTGTGTGTGTGTGTGTGTTTTGTGAACTAGAACAATATAATAAAACAAAATCAATAAAAAAAATAATAATTAAAGAATAGGGGTGGTAGAAGAGGAATATATTAAAGGGTTCAGTGAGGATCTACAAGGTCTTCTCTGAATACTCTTTATTTCCTGGACCATCGTATATATATGTATATATATATATATATATATATATATATATATATATATATATATATATATATATATATATATATATATATATATATATATATATATATATATATATAGACGTAATAGACAATTAGAAAGTAGAATTTTTGTACTATTCACTTTAAAGTCCGAAAAAATAAAGCTTCAAAAACTAAAGTATTCCTAGGGCCTAGTATAGCACATATATGTACTATATTAGGCCTCACATAGCGTGTATTAGGCCTAGGAAGTTTAGGTTAGAATAAGTTTTCTCACAAAAACTTGTCCAGTTTGTCCAAATTCAGTAGTACCGATTGCTACTTTCTAATTAACCTTTACGTCAATATATGAATGATGACCGTCAGGTTACTTTAAGTACCCCCCTTAAACAGGAGAATTAAGCAATCAATTGGAGTTGGAGTTAGAAATCAATTAGAGTTGTAGAGGTCACTTAATTTTCTAAATTAAACCAGTACACACAACTTAGGCAGCTTGTGCTGACCCCCAACGAGGCAATTATCCATTAGTGGTAACGATATGGTCAACACTCACTAGGTCATTATACTCTTCAAGGTCCATAAACCAATGAAATGGTCCCGAGTGTCTAGTGCATGTTTTGTTAATGAGGGTTAATGACCATATGGTCGTTAAGGGACTCTAATGACCCTGTGTGTGTGTGTGTGTGCTGGTGCATCAATTGTTCACTCTGCTTGTTAGATCCTTCAAAATATATATATATATATATATATATATATATATATATATATATATATATATATATATATATACAACTTTAATATATATATATATATATATATATATATATATATATATATATATATATATATATATATATATATATATATATATATATATATATATATATATGCAACTGAAAAACTCCACACCCCAGAAGTAACTCGAACCCAGACAGCCAGGAGCACTGTGCAAGTGGCATACATGGTACTTTAACCACTTGACCAACCAAGACTGTACAAAAGACGTTGTTAGCCGAGGCTATATCCTCAACATCCCGACGGCACTTGGTGGTAAGCTTGGACATAGTTATTTCATCGAATCACCTCACTTTGTAGGGCCACGTGAGCAGCACAAATGCGAACCAGCTTGAATGATCCCCCAAGCATATATGCCACTGAAAACTCCACACCCCAGCAGTGACTCGAACCCAGACAGCCAGAGCACTATACAACTGGCGTACATGGTACCTTAATCACTTGACCAACCGTGTCATGTGTTTTATACATGTGGCTTGCTGCTGGTGACGCCAACGATCGTCAGTCTTTACTGACGTTCAGGCAAAGCCAATCAAGTTTTCTAAGTTTCTAAGATCAAGCTGACAACATGGGTCCTGTAACACAAGAGTTATTAAACCAGTTAAAAGGAACCTATTGGAGTTAGGTAACTGTTGAGGGTTGCATCAAGGCAAAGTTTATTTTTATTATTATAATTTTCTACCACAGACGTGGCCACACATTAACAATGCTAACCCACATATATACATTTTCTTCTGTCCTCCATGAACAGGGTTAGAGATCTGTTAAACATATAATTCGGTGATTTATTGAACAACCAACCACAGAAGGTGATTGTATTGCTTTTAAAATGCCAATCTAACCTACATACATAAATACACAGATTTACGTCTGTCCTACATAAATAGGCTTCGAGGTGTTTTTTACATAGCGTCATTAATGTGTGTTTACAAAGGTGAAGGTGAGAGGCGAGTGAATTTCCCAGCTGTGTGCACACCCCAGAGGAAGATGTGCATCCAATGTGCACTGGAAAGTAAAAGCCCGATATCATTCTGGACTCCGATCGTTGGACGAGGGACGTTGTAAAACAGTTATCACCTAGCGTGGAGGCCTGGTCGACGACCGGGCCACAGGGAGGTTATCTTGAGGTTATCTTGAGATGATTTCGGGGCTTTAGTGTCCCCGCGGCCCGGTCCTCGACCAGGCCTCCACCCCCAGGAAGCAGCCCGTGACAGCTGACTAACACCCAGGTACCTATTTTACTGCTAGGTAACAGGGGCATAGGGTGAAAGAAACTCTGCCCATTGTTTCTCGCCAGCGCCCGGGATCGAACCCGGTACCACAGGATCACTAGTCCAGCGTGCTGTCCGCTCGGCCGACCGGCGCCCTTTAGGGGACACTAAATCTCGGAAATACCTCAAGGTAACGTCAAGGTAACGTCAAGGTAACCTCAAGGTAACCTCAAGGTAACGTCAAGGTAACGTCAAGGTAACGTCAAGGTAACGTCAAGGTAACGTCAAGGTAACGTCAAGGTAACGTCAAGGTAACGTCAAGGTAACGTCAAGGTAACGTCAAGGTAACGTCAAGGTAGCGGTCCAGATATCGTATCGTGGCCAACATATATTTCAGAGTGGGTTAAAAGGTCAAAGGAAACCTTATTAGACTTGGGTTTTCCCTGCTATCTTGGGCAGTGAACTCTGCGAGGTGAAATTTGTAATTAGGTAGAACTTGACGTCAGTGTAAGGAGCTGAGGCTGTTGTGATCAAGGCTTCTGTTGCAAATGTTGCATCCACTGAGGGACCACACACCTGCCCTAGGGGTGGCACACTTGGGCTGTGTGTCGTGGCCCTAGTCACTGTACTCCTATGATAATCTCTGTCAGCTGTCGGCCATGATGCAAATGGAGGAAATTGCAAGCGGAGGTGGTCAGGTTTGAATAGTCGTAAGTAGCTGATGAAATGAGACGTCGATAAACCTTGCAAGCTTCATGTCCCGGATTCTAGGAACCAAGACTTTACTTAAAGGCTATAAGTTTTAAGGCTTTTCTCTACCTGATAACAGCATGTAGACTAAAAAAATAGAGTTAACGTAGCCCCTACAACACATACTCTCGTGTTTGCGTCCATGACTCTATGCTCTTCAACTGGCCCAGAATTCATACGAAACGAAAACATTGCATTATTTGTCTAAAGTTGCGCGTGCTGAAACAATTCACGTAACTCGAGGCCCTCAATCGGGGTAGCCACGATCAAATTGTTCGCCGTCGTATCCCTGAACAATTTCTGGCTTCCTGTCTGAGTACAAAACATAAACAACCTGGTTTATGGCAACAGTTTGGAGCATAAATCGTCCGTTTTGGAGGTGCAAGCACAAGATATACCAGCGAGGTTGTGGAAGGGAAGATATGTTGAATATGCTAACATGCTCCGTAACTCGTATATCAGGGCTATATAACTTGTTTATATGTGAACCATTTTTGTTCAGTTCATTGTTCATTGTGGGGGTCCGATTTCGTGAAGTCCATGGTGGAGTTTCTATCTCATGATGCAGCTGTTCATCTGGCAGTAAATAGGTTATTTCCCTATTTACTTATCAGTTTGATAATTTCCCACAGTCCGTGGGATGAGTGGGCGAGAGCGTGAATGATTCGGACGTCATTAATATGATGATTAGGCTAATCTATCTCAAACTGAAAATAGACTGTTCTTGGATATGAATACAAACTTTGTCACATGCTCATAAATGCTGTAACTTGTTTCTGAATCTCTCCAATGTGGGAGAGATTGAATGCGAGCTCCAATGCGAGCTCCACACCACCAGTTACAGGGTGGGTACGGGGGTGCCTCTGTACCACACCTACGAATAGGATGGATATAGAGTGCTCCTGTAACCTTTCCACCACTTGGGTCAAAGTCGGAGTCTAGTCATCTCGAGCAGTAACTTGACTAAATAGAAGGATGGAAGGAAACTACGGGAGAAAGCGCCAAGCCATTACGACTATATAGCACTGTGAAGGGGTCAGGATAAGGGTTTGAGATGGGACGAGGGGAAGGAATGGTACCCAATCACTTGTGGACGGTCGGGGATCGAACGCTGACATGCATCAAGCGAGACCGTAGGAAACAGTACCACGATGCTGGACTGTCACTGACGGAACATTCAGTACTGACAGTCAGCTTCAGTTCTGTGTATAACTAACATGTACTAAAATGCTGTTTATTTCTTGTTCTACACACAATTTTAGTACGTACTAATTTGTACTAAAATTTCAAGTATAAACAGCGCCGATAAAAAAATTGTGTGATTATCCCCAGTGTTTAATAACTGTTTGATAACAGACAATTGTTTGCAGATATTTTGCCAGTAGTATTGAATACATTTATGTAAACAAAAGCATGATGTGGGAATGAAACACTTCTTCAGTCGATCCTAAACAAGTTGGTTTGCAGTCAAGGTAAACTGAATAGAGATAACAAGGGGGGGTATACCACTGAGAGTATACTTCAGTACACATAGTGGGTGTAGAAGTTACCATACTGAACACGAATACTGTGTAGCGAGGCATAATATATGATGTACACTGTAAAACATGATGTTTGTACTACCACCACCACTACCACCACCACTACCACCACCACCACCACTACCACTACCACTACCACCACCACTACCACTACCACTACCACCACCACTACCACCACCACCACCACTACCACTACCACTACCACTACCACTACCACCACCACTACCACCACCACTACCACCACCACTACCACTACCACTACCACTACCACCACTACCACTAACACTACCACTACCACCACCACTACCACCACTAATACCACCACCAATACCACTATCACCACCACTACCACCACTAATACCACCACCACTACCACTACCACTACCACCACCACTACCACTACCACTACCACCACCACTACCACCACTAATACCACCACCAATACCACTATCACCACCACTACCACCACTAATACCACCACCAATACCACCACTAATACCACCACCAGTACCACTATCACCACCACTACCACCACTAATACCACCACCACTACCACTACCACTACCACCACCACTACCACCACTAATACCACCACCAATACCACTATCACCACCACTACCACCACTAATACCACCACCACTACCACTACCACCACCACTACCACCACTAATACCACCACCAATACCACCATCACCACCACTACCACCACCACTACCACCACCACTACCACCACCACTACCACTACCACCACCACTACCACCACCACTACCACCACCACTACCACTACCACCACAACTACCACCACCACCACCACTACCACCACCACTACCACCACCACTACCACCACCACTACCACCACCACTACCACTACCACCACCACTACCACTACCACCACCACTACCACTACCACCACAACTACCACCACCACCACCACTACCATCACCACTATTCTGATAAACCCTTGTGGTTTACCCCAGTTAATAGTTTAGCAAATATATATAGTCTACATTTGAACAGTTTTAGGAAAGTGAAGTATTCAGGCGATGAGTCACAATAACGTGGCTAAAGTAAGTTGACCAGACCACACACTAGAAGGTGAAGGGACGACGACGTTTCGGTCCGCCCTGGACCATTCTCAAGTCGATTATGACTTGAGAATGGTCCAGGACGGACCGAAACGTCGTCGTCCCATCACCTTCTAGTGTGTGGTCTGGTCAAAGTGAAGTATTGCCCAAGTCCCTTTGAATAATTATACAATGTCCTTGGAAGAGGAGAGTGAGGAGGAGGATGACGAGGAAGAAGAGAAAAAGGTGGAGGAGGAAGAAAGGGAAACAAGAGGAGGGGGGAAAAGGAAGAAGGGAGGAAGGGGAAACTGGAAGAGAAGATAGAGGAGATGACAGATGGGAGAAGGGAAAGATGCGAAGGAAGCTGCATAATATCCTAGAATATGAACAGAAAATGAAGATAGACATGAGATAAGATAATTAGGAACATATGCGAGACAAAGGTAAACAAAGAAGAGGGGGAGAGGACCAGACAAAGAGAGAGACAGAGAATAATAAGAAAAAACAAATAAAAATAGACAGCAAGACATAAAGACTCACCCATACAATGTAAAAAAGACAGAGAAAGAGAGAGAGAGGAAGAAAAAACCTAAAATAAAAATACATACCAGTAGACTTAACTTTTGGTGGTAACAAACTTTATCTTCATTAAGCAAATTGCAAAATAGTGTCCCTAACCGTCGTGTTTAGTTTTATGACCTAGGGAGGTGAGAGTTGTGTGGTGAGGGGGAGGCAAGGTGCTATGTTACGCCAGTAACACCAGGTGTGGAGAGAGGGAGGGAGGGAGAGAGGGAGAGAGAGGGAGGGAGAGAGGGAGAGAGGGAGAGAGGGAGAGAGAGAGAGAGAGAGAGAGAGAGAGAGAGAGAGGAAGAGAGAGAGAGAGAGAGAGAGAGAGAGAGAGAGAGAGAGAGAGAGAGAGAGAGAGAGAGAGAGAGAGAGAGAGAGAGAGAGAGAGAGAGAGACAGACAGACAGACAGACAGACAGAGGAAGAATGAGAGTTACAGCATCAAACAACACATGCTGATATAATAGTTAACATTATACCCCGAGGCTAAAGAAAACAAAAATATACCGCGACAATTATTTCAACTCAAATAATATACGACAGATTCCACACAGCCTAACCATCACAAGACGGGGTCCGAGTTCGATTCTGCAGATACAAATAGTAAAAAAAATAGTACACACACACATACATATATTCCAGGACGAATATACACCCGCAGCATGGAACTATTACCTGAAAAAGGACAAGGAAAATACTTGAAAAAGTTCCAAAGATATGCAACGAGACTCGTTCCGGAGCTGAGGGGATTGAGCTACGAGGAAAGACTTAGAGAACTGGACCTTATCACGCTGCAGGAAAGAAGAGATAGGAGCAACATGATAACAACATATAAGATTCCGATGGAAATTGAGAAAGCAGACAAAGCAGCGTTGTTCAGAGCTTGGAACAGCAGAACGAGCGGTCATAGACGGAAACTGGAGACGGGAAATGAGTCATAGAGTCATTAAGAAGAAATTTGTCAGTGTTAGAGCTGTCAGTAAAGGAAATAGGTTAGATACAGAAGTCAATTAAATGTAAATTACAAATTATAAATGTAAATATTATAAAGGCGGGAGAAATGAGTCAATGCATTCATCTACAATCGGAAGACATGACCCGGAACCGAACTCAACCCCTGCAAGCACATCTAGGTGAGTACACACACGCAAACACATGCACTCAAAAACACCACCACAACAACATATCACAAAATACACCAACACTGGAACAAAAACAAAGTCTGAATCAGCCACCTGCGTACCAAGAGAGAGAGAGAGAGAGAGAGAGACATACATATGTTACTCTAGCCATGTTGAGAGCACACAGCCGGCTGCGTACCAAGAGAGAGAGAGAGAGAGAGAGAGACATACATATGTTACTCTAGCCATGTTGAGAGCACACAGCCGGCTGCGCTCGGAGAAGATACGAGTCGGCTGCTCCCAGAAGGCCGGATGGGTGTATCCATTGAATCAATTATCCGACAGGACTCTCTGCTCATCCCCGCGATCACTGGTGTTCTCTTAGTGCGGTAGTAAAACATCTGCAGGTAGTTCGAGTCAACCTGCAGGTGTTTCGCAGGTGTGTTGATGCTCTTCTCCCTGCCTAATTGCCTGCTTTCCTTCCTGCAAACCTACCTATATAGCAGCCTACCTTTATGGCCGAATATACCCCATATACATGGCCGAATCTGCAGGCACATATTTGCCCTGCTTGCCTATATATTCCTGAAGGTCTATACGACTTGACAGACAATATACCGTTCTGCATATATGATCGTCCAAAGGCCCTCCTGCATGCCTGACTTCCTACTTATATGCGTGTCAGTCTGACTGCTTATATGTTTTGTACCTGCTATAGTACCCTACCTGCTATAGTACCCTACCTGCTATAGTGGTCTACCTGCTATAGTGGCCTACCTGCTATAGTGGCCTACCTGATATAGTAGCCTACCTGCTATAGTGGCCTACCTGCTATAGTGATCGTGGTCTGTATGTTTGCAGCGTTTCCGTATGAGACCTAATTTGCAATAACACAAAAATAGTAAAAGTATCGTCGAACAACGAAGTGTATGGGACCTCTGCTCCCTACAGACACAGACCTCTGCTCCCTACAGACACAGACCTCTGCTCCCTACAGACACAGACCTCTGCTCCCTACAGACACAGACCTCTGCTCCCTACAGACACAGACCTCTGCTCCCTACAGACACAGACCTCTGCTCCATACAGACACCAACAAGATAATATCGAGCATATTCTCAGTGAGAAATTAGCGCGGCGATTACCAACATGAAAAGGTTGACAAACAGAAAGTAAATTATCTGTCATTCTAAACCACTCTTCTGAGAGAGAGAGAGAGAGAGAGAGAGAGAGAGAGAGAGAGAGAGAGAGAGAGAGAGAGAGAGTGTGAGAGAGGGAGAGAGAGAGAGAGAGAGAGAGAGAGAGAGAGAGAGAGAGAGAGAGAGTGAGAGAGAGAGAGAGAGAGAGAGAGAGAGAGAGAGAAGTAATGGGTTGAATTAGAAGTAATGGTGGTGCCTGGTGGACCTCTGTGTCTCACTAGATGGGGAAATGGGAGACTGCCATTTGTTATATTTTCTTCGTGTACATTTGTTTTGAGGTGGAGGGAGTAGTATGCCGTCCACAGCCACAGAGGCAACACGGTTGACTCCAGACCTCCCGCCAATTCCAGTACCTGTACCAGCCGCGAGAGTTGTGAAGTAATAGGAAGACCGGCAGGATAAGGAGGAGGAGGAATTGGAGCAGAAGAAGAATACATATGAGGAAGAGAGAAATGATGAGGAGAAAGCCGAATAAAGGAAGTGAAATGTGAGGTGGGGCCAAGTAGAGGGAGAGAAGGAAGAGAGAGAAGAGAGAGAGGGTGGAAGAAGAGGAGAAGGCGGGATGAAGAGAGAGACAAGAGAGACACAGGGGGAACTGACAGGTCCCCTCCACAGGTAAAATAACCTGTCACTCCACTCCCGGCGGCCCTTGGACGTGTGTACCCTGCCGCCGTCCCTGATGGCAGTGAGGGAACCCTCAGTCAGGCCCTACATGGTAGGTAGAAGGCTGGGTAGGTAGGTAGGTAGAAGGCTAGGTAGGTAGGTAGGTAGAAGGCTGGGTAGGTAGGTAGGTGGGTGTTAGATGTAAGGTGGGGGTCGAGGTTAGGTAAGGGGATGGAGGGTAAGTTGGAGGGATAATTGTTTGATTGTTCATACACACCAACAACACCTACACACACACCAACAACACCTACACACACACACCAACAACACCTACACACACACCAACACCATCAACTACCAAAGTTACCGGAGCGCAAATAAACTTCAGAACAGCAAGAACAATATACAAACACCAAAAAATACTCTCGTCACCAACAGCACACACACATACAACAGCACACACACATACAACAGCACACACACACATACAACAGTACACACACACACACACATACAACAGCACACACACACATACAACAGTACACACACACATACAACAGTACACACACACATACAACAGTACACACACACATACAACAGTACACACACACATACAACAGCACACACACATACAACAGTACACACACACACATACAACAGTACACACACACATACAACAGTACACACACACATACAACAGTACACACACACACATACAACAGCAATTATCAACAGCACAACCGACAGAAGAGTAACGTGTTGCAGCGTGCACAGCTGCAACACGAACAGTAACCGGAGCCCCAACGGGAGTTTGCAAGGACACGAAAACAAAATAACAGCCAGAAATGCAAATGCAATAACAGCGGAAAGTCGACGACATTTAGGGAAGCAGCTGAACCAACCTGAACCATGGCTAGGGACGAGCAGAGCTACATACAGTATGTATGTGGTTCTACACAGTGTCATATCCACTGTCTATGACGGTACACGTTCATGTTGGTTCAGTGAGCCAGTTAGTCCACTCAGCCAATTGCTCTACATGAAAACTACTGTGGAGTGTCTCCTCCAAAAAATTTACACACACACACATCCGGTCATCACCCTATGCTGACCCCCTGCCCCACCTCCCTCAACTTGTCATCATGCCAAGCTCATCCAAGCTGTTGCCAAAAAATACAAAGTCGCGTTCCCAAATTATAATATATTTAAAGTATATATATTAAAAAGTATGTAAACAAAAACTGTATTTTCTTGAATACTAATTTACTTCCAATTTAACCCCAATTTAACGCAAATTTCCGGTAAGGTGACCTTGCCTTAACAATTTATAAGCAGAATAATGCCTTATGTAATAAAATTATGCCCTATGCCTTTGTAATAAAATTTTTACACCAATTTGAAATCACTAGACGCTATTACGGCTAGAAAAGCAAGGTCCAAGAGGTAGAGTTCGATCCTTCAAGCTCAAATAGGCGAGTACAAATAGGTGAGTACATGCTCTTAGTCTTAAGTGAATACGGAGCGCCTAATTATCACTAGATCTTTAAATACTTATCAGACACAAACATACACAATCCCACAGTTCTTAGACTTCTTTTGTCCTTTTAATGGTAGACTTATCCAATCCCTACAGACCATGGGAAGATGGCGGAGCCCTGACCTCACCATCTGTTCGCCGCGAGAACCAGTTGACATTTCAATTCCCATCTATAAAGGTAATGGCTCTACGCCCGACGATTTAAGCTGGTTAAGTCCTGAAGTCTTAACTGCTTCAGTGTATTAGTGACGCCGTTATTACTTGGGGGATGTGATGGTGAATCACACACACACCATAAACACAGTCAGGACGGAAATGTAAGTGCTGCTGCACACTCTGTCACTTCTCTGTGTCCACTTCAACACCTGCATTGGATTGGTTTCGTGTTGGGTTGAAGGCCAATCACCCACAGGAGAGTTATTAGGGCCATCATACGAGCCTACTGACCAAGAAGCAAACACACTTGCTTGTTGGTTCAGTATCCTGAACAATGCTTAAGTTTTCTGAACATTGTTCAAGGTAAAAATTTAACACCCACTTCGGACGTGTAAAATTTAACATTCGGAAGCCTTGTAGGTAATCCCAGCTGCCTAGAGGATGTCTCTGCCTTTCAAAATAATACCTTGGATTACCCTGGAATACAGATCAAAGGGCTGCTATCCCAAGGACACTATCCCAGGATAACCCAAGATATCGATAACATAAGGTGGGACGAACGAAAAGAATCCAGATGAAACAGATCAGATGGATAGAGAAGAAAGTAGGAATAGAGGATGCTGGAGATATGAGAAGCGAGGGATAGTAACCACAAGGGGATGCTTGACTGCCAAATATATTTCATGAGACGGGGAGAGGGTGGGGGGGGTCTCCGTACACCAGGAGGGGGGCTTATCCCCCCCCTCCTCCTCGCGCCTCCAGAGTACGTCAATCATTTCGTGTACATTACCATAAACGTCAGAAATGCACAGAATATCTGATAAGATGCGGGATATTGTGTACACTCTAGGGGAGGGAGGGGGGCAGTAAGGACAGAGAGACAGAAAGAGACAGAGACAGACAGACGAAGAAAGAACGTTAAAGAAGAAAGGTAAAATAGCACATTTTTAAACACTTATATATGCAGACGATGAGTCACAATAACGTGGCTGAAATATGTTGACCAAACCCACACACTAGAAAGTGAAGGGACGACGACGTTTCGGTCCGTCCTGGACCATTCTCAAGTCGATTGTAATTGATTGTACTCAATCGACTTGAGAATGGTCCAGGACGGACCGAAACGTCGTCGTCGTCCCTTCACTTTCTAGTGTGTGGTTTGGCCAACCAACATTATATATTATAGATAACCATCACACAGACGCAATAATCGCTTTATCTGATCAGTCAGGATGGCCGCTTCACTATATATATCTACTCTAACTTCACCCCTCCCACCGTCTTTCCCTCTTTCCTTCCCTTTTTCGTACCCTTGTTCTCCTGCCCCTCCGACGTCCCTTCATGGCTCCCATCCCAAACCATCCCAAACCATCCCTCCCCTTCTCCTCTTTACCAAACAAGTCTAGTTCTTCCTGCCAATCCGAGGCTCTCTCCCAGAGCCGTAACTCGTCTATGCGTCCTAGGAGAGTGGCCAAGCCAGCCTTCG
This sequence comes from Procambarus clarkii, assembly GCF_040958095.1. Taxonomy (NCBI): domain Eukaryota; kingdom Metazoa; phylum Arthropoda; class Malacostraca; order Decapoda; family Cambaridae; genus Procambarus; species Procambarus clarkii. The sequence goes on along the minus strand of NC_091184.1, from coordinate 31,649,021 downwards.
AATTCCGACGAGGAAATTTATGAAACAGGCCAAGAGCCATATTTTACACTGGACCAACAAGTATTGTGCATCTCTCTATGGCAATAATAGCAGTTTTTTTAGAATAAAGTCTGTATTTCCACCACCTATTTCCACCTAGAATCTTTGTTCCAATGAGTATAGTTGAAGTCGGTTTCTAATATTAGATTAGAGAGGCGGGGTCCAAGAACTAACACCTCAATCCTGTATAAATAGTAAATACAAACACACATATACATACACACAATACTGCAGACTCATTACCTGACTGGAAACGCATATATACCTGATACATATATTATGTATCAGGTATATATGGACCTACCGGACCTATATATGGAATTACCGGATCTATTTCCGGTCCGGTAATTAATGTCGGTGTTGGTGTTGTTCGACACTAATATTTTACCGGTTATGAGAGGTAGGTAAGGGTGGGGGACCCATACGCATACCCATACTCATCTCCCCATACGCATTTCCAGAAAAATGCGTATACACCAACATAAGGAAAGGCAGTACGGTAAGAGTACTCAACTGCGCAGGCGTTTGCGGTAACGCAAATGTGCGCAATAACCACAAAAATGCGCAGTACCGCAAGGGTACATAATCAAGGGTGCGCAAGATCGCAAAGATACGCAATAACGCAAGGGAACGACTCTAAGCAAGATAACACATCATAAGCAAGAAAACGCAAGTGAACGCATCAATGGAAGAGAACGCAATAACACACAGGTATGCGCCAGGTGAATAAACTCAAACTCTAATTGGAAAATAATGCAATCAAACCCTTTAGTACAAAACCCAATAGAGATTTTCCTTTTTTCTATCTCCAAACTCAAAACCCGTTTGCCAAAATATTTTCATGAATAAAATAAAAATAAGAGGATTTTTCCCCTTTACCAGGAAGGCAAGATGCAATACATAAAGAAAATGGATCCTGTAAAACTTCCGGAGTGGATCAGTTGGTTCCAAGACCAGATCTTTTGCGTATGGATGGCCAGGCTCCATTTGATACCTCCACGGGTGGGGAGGTTCCTTAGAGACAGTCTACCTCTCTCTCTCTCTCTCTCTCTCTCTCTCTCTCTCTCTCTCTCTCTCTCTCTCTCTCTCTCTCTCTCTCTCTCTCTCTCTCTCTCTCTCTCTCTCTCTCTCTCTCTCTCTCTCTCTCTCTCTCTCTCTCAGTCACTCTTCTAGAAGCCAGTGTCTTCTAGAAGCCAGTGTCTTCCAGCAGCCAGTGTCTTCTAGAAGCCAGTGTCTTCCAGCAGCCAGTGTCTTCCAGAAGCCAGTGTCTTCCAGAAGCCAGTGTCTTCCAGCAGCCAGTGTCTTCCAGTGTATTTGCAGCAGTAAGGGTTTTAAAGCAGCCTGTGTCATTCAGCAGCCACTCTTTCAACAGCCAGTGGCTTCCAGCAGACCAGTGTCCAGCAGGCCAGGCAGCAGACCAGTGTCCTGCAGGAGACAAGACTTCGTGGAACCAGCAGGGTGCATCAGCTTCCAGGGAGATCCGCTCCAGACGAGGCATGATGCAAAGTCTCTGTGATTTCCCCAACGGCCTTCCAGAGATTGGACAAGTTGGAGCAATGATCTCCTGAAAGTGCTGGAGGCAAAATTGTCCTTTGATGTTTCAATTACTGGAAGAATCCTTCGGTCTTACTTTTCTCTGTCTAGCTCATGTACACATGCAAACGCACCCACGCGTGCACCCACACACACAGTGTCATCTCTCTCTCCTCATGACCTGTTCTCCTCCTGTCCACCTCATCTCCTTATGACCTCCTGTCATGAGAGGAGGGCGACACAGTGTCATGAGAGGGGGAGACATGATAACCACCTACAAAATTCTCAGAGGAATTGACAGGGTGGACAAAGACAAACTCTTTAGCACGGACGGTCGTCTCCGACCGGTCGTCTGGCTTGGTAGTAATGGCTTAATGAGGTCGTTGCCTCGTTCCTCTCCTCGCTTCCCCCTGCTATTTACCACTTAGCGGTTTCGCTAGCTTCTTTCACCGTCTTCCCGGAAGGTAGAGGTTATTATCCATATTGTGGAGAATAACATTTTGGACTCCTGGAGCCTCCACCCGTAGCTCTACCCACTGAGCCACCAACACATCACCAACACCCACAATAAAGAAGGGTTTTGAAGGCACGTATCTGCTGTTTAAGTGGGGTTTTAGGTCTCCCATGGGCCTAAAACTTTACCATATTTAGTATGAAGGTATGTCGTAGAGACCATGGAAACTCTATCGATTTATTCCCTCCCCCCCCCTTAGCCAGTGCTTGGAATCCATTCCCCATTATTCCCCCTATTTCTTCTCCTTATGTTGTTGTTGTTAGAGATTTAGCTACTCAGGACGAAGTGTCCATGCAGCACGGGCTATGGTGAGCCCGTAACTTCTCCTTAAGTTTGACTACCCTATATTCCTTCGACCCGTCATCTCACCCCACATAACTTCACCTCTTCCACATGCGTATTTAAGACAAAAATTTGTACCTTGTGTATAATTTACGGGCTATTCATGCCCGTGCCACCTCTTGGGTGGCTTAATCTTCATCAATCATCAATCACCTTGTGTATTCATTTCATTACCTGAAGATGTTCCAGGATGGAACGAAACGTTGTAGAAAATAAATCCTTCAATAATCACAGGTTTCTTGATCGTAAATTTGGGTCAGTTGATTAATCTAATTATTCCCGAGAATAAGAAATTGAAGGATAGAAAACTTTTAAGATCAACAACGACAGCAATGAGGTATGTAGTGATAGAGTATTAACGGATATTGTGGTTATTGTTACTCGTTGTTCCAACACTGTTCTCTCCAAATTTGTGTGAAAAATACAAGAAACTTAAAACTGATAACATACGAATTCACTTGATACAAAAGGAAGAAATTCGAGATAGATTCAGCAATTTAATCTAAAAATCCATCAACTTTCCCTACCCTACTTTGTACTGAATGGTGTCTGCTGGAAGACACCATACAGGTGTCTGCTGGAAGACACCATACAGGTGTCTGCTGGAAGACACCATACAGGTGTCTGCTGGAAGACACCTGGATGGTGTCTGCTGGAAGACACCTGGATGGTGTCTGCTGGAAGACACCTGGATGGTGTCTGCTGGAAGACATCTGGATGGTGTCTGCTGGAAGACACCTGGATGGTGTCTGCTGGAAAACACAATACTGATGTCTATCTGAAAACACCTTTCGCGTGTCTGCTGGAAAATGAGAGTCGAACAGGCGCGGCAAACTGTCCCTTAGCTCCCAATGTACGTACATGTTTAAATGAACAAATCCACAAATGCCGTGATGAGGATTCCAACCTGCGTCCGAGAGCATCCCAGACGCTGCCTTAATCGACTGAGCTACGACTTGGAAACTGAGCTACGACAATCCCCTTGTGGATTTATTCATTTGATGCATCATGCAGTTGTGATTTCTGTGTATAGTGTTACGTACATATTTACTATTCCGTTCTTAAGCCTAAATAACGAGTACATATCCTACCAAATACACATCAGTTCGACTCCTCTCATCCCGTACCATTCAGAAACTACACTTAGCATCTTCGACAGGAAAATTGTCAGTTATTTCCGTTAGTTTGGCAATCGATAATTTGCGAAACTATGGAACTTGGAGGCCTCGTTACTGCCAAACGGTCAAAGGTCAACTGCCCAATTAATTCACAAAGCACGACCTCGAACCCCTTGAGGTACGAGGTACTGCGTCTTAATGCTCCAACGAGCCTAAAAAAATATATAGAAGGAGAAATCGCCCGACAGAGACAGAAAGTGAGGATTAACTTGGAGAATTGAGACCTGAGCGAGTTGAATGCCAGTCACGCCTTTCCTATCCCCCTCTTTCCCCCTTCCCCTCTTCCTTCCCCCTCTTCTTCCTCTTCCCTCCTCTTCCTACCCTCAAAAGCGATGGTATTAAACTCTGTGGAGTTCGAAGTGGAGCAACGGGAGGGGAGAGGGGTGGATAGGTGATGCCGTATTGGGGGATACACAGGCTTCTGAAGTGGGGCTTGGGTTGTAGTGTATGTGCATCTGTGTGCGTGTGTATGTATGTGTGTAGGTGCGAGTGTGCGTGCGTATATGTACTCACCTATTTGTACTTGCGGGGGTTGAGCTTTGGCTCTTTGGTCCCGCCTCTCAACTGTCAATCAACTGGTGTACAGATTCCTGAGCCTACTGGGCTCTATCATATCTACATTTAAAACTGTGTATGGAGTCAGCCTCCACCACATCACTGCCTAATGCATTCCATCCGTTAACTACTCTGACACTGAAAAAGTTCCTTCTTACGTCACTGTGGCTCATGTGGGTACTCAGTTTCCACCTGTGTCCCCTTGTCCTTGTGTGTGTGTATGTGTCTTGTATATGTGTGTGTGTGTGTGTGTGTGCATGAGGGTATAAATAGGCGTATTAATTAAGTAGTGTTGTCAAGTAATACCTACATACATTTTGCAATGAATCTCAAATGCACAACATGCAACCATTGTACACATCTTAGAATAATAATAATAATACTAATAACCACAATTAAAGATTATTATTTAACAATACCATAATGCTCAGGTAACCACCTCCATCTCTCCTCTCCCATGGCCAATAACCCCAGTAATTAGAGAACTAGGTATGGTCATTACTACAGTCTGCCTTTATCACACGCCTCGTCAACTGGGCCATTAAAAAAAAGGCTTTTATTCTGAAACTTTGAGCGAGTTACCCATCACATCCGTTTCCTCTCATAGCAGTTGGCACCAGGGCAGAGTAAGTGCTTGTTAGGTTATCGTCTTGGAATTGTCGCCTGAGAACCTCTATATCAATGTTACTTCTCTTCACCTAATTACGAAAAGGTGTGAGATTTCTTTTTTCCCCTCACATTGGAAGACATTTTACACGGCTGGTACGAGAGAAAATGGCACGTGTGTGTTTGTGTATGAGAGAGAGAGAGAGAGAGAGAGAGAGAGAGAGAGAGAGAGAGAGAGAGAGAGAGAGAGAGAGAGAGAGAGAGAGAGGAATATTGATAGGTGAAGTTTGTTGATCTTTGTGATGTAGTCGTTAGGTGAAAAAATAGATTAACTCTGAATTATTCATTAAGGTGAATCAGAGCCCAGATAACTGCTAATTGGTCTTAGTTGACAAAAAAATTGACTTTAATCCTTATAGAAGCGTTGTCTCTAGATCAGCTGTTGGTTCCCAAGGTGAGGGCCGTATTGCCTCACACCTGGCCACTTCCTCACACCTGGCCACTTCCTCACACCTGGCCACTTCCTCACACCTGGTCACAGGTGTGGAGTTGAGCTTCGTGCCATATACTCATCCCCTCCAATCTGCGGTTGACCTAACAGACGTATTCATCAATGTTTAAGGTACTGAGTACTCCAAAGCGATATTTTGTAAAATTTCAATATATATTGTTATTAGAATTGGATTTACAGTTAGATTTAGATTAGGTTAGGATGGGAGTTTAGTTATCGGAAGCAGTTATTACTAAATGTTGAACCATGGGGTGAAACGAATCCACTGATTCGTTCAATGGACGAATCAATTCTTAGTAGTAGTTCCTCGGACTGAAAACTATTCTTGGTAGCTGCTCCTCGACCTGAAGACTGTTCTTACTGCAAAAACTGACCTCGACCTGCAGACTGTATTTACTAACTGCTCCTCGACCTGCAGACTGTATTTACTAACTGCTCCTCGACCTGCAGACTGTATTTACTAACTGCTCCTCGACCTGCAGACTGTATTTACTAACTGCTCCTCGACCTGCAGACTGTATTTACTATCTGCTCCTCGACCTGCAGACTGTATTTACTAACTGCACCTCGACCTGCAGACTGTATTTACTTACTACTCCTCGACCTGCAGACTGTATTTACTAACTGCTCCTTGACCTGCAGACTGTATTTACTAACTGCTCCTCGACCTGCAGACTGTATTTACTTACAGCATCTCTACCTGCAGACTGATCTTACTAATGGAACACATTATATACGGACCTCACACGCCTTGCTCAATCCCGGCTTAACAAATGATGCAGATGTCAGCCACTTCGGTATTTAACGTATGGAAGGACCTCACCCGCTAAATTCTCATTCCTGCTGATACACACAATGGACATTAGGTATATTAAAATTTGCATGTTCTGTGTCTGTTGTTGATATTGCCTCATTTATCTGTGTGGGCAAGGGGAGCTTGCAATATGTGCCACATATGTGAAGGTTTATGTGGGTCTGAGGCTGAGTGAGAGAGAGAGAGAGAGAGGGAGAGAGAGAGAGAGTTGTTAACTGCTCTTGTAAACATTGTTCTTAAATTTATCTTCGACCTTACGACCGTCTTCTTTCCATCAGTATTTAATTCTCCTCCTCCTCAATTCTTTTTCTCATTCTCCTCCTCCTAAATCAACAGATATCCTCATTGTCCTCTATCATTATCCTTCGCCTTTAAGCACTATCTTCTCCAGCTTCCAGCCTCATCTGCATCCTCATTTTTGTCTCCTTGTTCTCTCCACTGCTACCTCCTAGTCCTATCACTCATAATAATCAGCCCTCATGACTTGGTCGCCGTCTCTGTCTGTTATCTAGGAGATAATGGATGCCTCCTGTCGCATTGTTCCATTCATCTGTCTCATTGTACCAGACGTCCCTCTCATTGTACCAGACGCCCCTCTCATTGTACCAGACGCCCCTCTAATTGTACCAGACGCCCCTTTCATTGTACCAGACGCCCCTCTCATTGTACCAGACGCCCCTCTCATTGTACCAGACGCCCCTCTCATTGTACCAGACGCCGCTCTCATTGTACCAGATACCTCTATAACTGTACCAGCTAACTCTCATACCGTACCAGTCACCTCATTGTACCAGCGATCATTATCACTGTATCATTACCATTACACAATACCATTAACGAGCCATTCGAGTTGGTTAATGACAGTAGTCCCTAATTAACTGTAAGAGGGAGCCTGAGATACCCAGTTCCTGAAACTTTGTAAGTAGACCTTAGTGTCATACGCAGTTAAGGTGCTTGCTTGAGGGAGCCGGTCGGCCGAGCGGACAGCACGCTGGACTTGTGATCCTGTGGTCCTGGGTTCGATCCCAAGCGCCGGCGAGAAACAATGGGCAGAGTTTCTTTCACCCTATGCCCCTGTTACCTAGCAGTAAAATCTGTAACCTGGGTGTTAGTCAGCTGTCACGGGCTGCTTCCTGGGGGTGGAGGCCTGGGAGAGGACCGGGCCGCGGGGACACTAAAGCCCCGAAATCATCTCAAGATAACCTCAAGATTGCAATGTCCATTCCATCTGTAAAGTTGATCATGGAGTCGTCCGGTGGATGTTGCAAGGTAGTTGAGTAGTTTACCCGAAGGTCAACAGCAAACCGACCTTTCCTGAAACCTTCACATTGTCAACCAAACAGTAACCAATGGTAAAAAAAAAATGTGCTCAGTCTCCTGAAATTATATAATTTATATGAACTATTTAGTCACAAGTTTTGTGACTAAATGTTTTTAGTCAATTTTTTTTGTCTATTTTTTTTAATTTTATTTTGGCCGGACTCTATAAATTAATAGTACAAAAAGTGGTTTATTAACAATCCATCACTACATATTGGTACTTTGGACCAAATAGTGACTATAAGTACTGTCATTTGTACACACTGTCTCTCTCTGTCTCTCTCTCTCTCTGTCTATCTCTCTCTCTCTCTGTCTCTCTGTCTCTCTCTCTCTCTCTCTCTCTGTCCACGTCTCACCTACTCCTCCTTCCTCTTATTACCCAAGAAACCATTACATATAATTGGACACAATCCTCGCTTCAAACGGGCCTGTTGCAACTCATTTCGGCTTCACTCACTACTTGGACTTGACAAATAAGCACTTTAATCCCTAGTCGTTAACTCGGATAATGGGAAAAGTTGCCAAATCGTGTTATTTCACAAACTTTATACATTGTCTCAAGGAAATGAACCTGCTTCATTATCTAAAAGTTCTGTACACATTTTGTTTGAGGTCAGTGTGCAGTGTGTACACTGTGTGTGTACTTACGTATTTGTGCTTGCGGGGGTTAAGCTCTGGCTCTTTGGACCCGCCTCAGTGTGTGTGTTTGTGTGTGTGTACTCTCCTAGTTGTGCTTGCGGGGTTGAGCTTCGGCTCTTTGTTCTTTATCATGTCTCCTCTCTCTTTTTCCCCTTTTCTCTTGTATTGTCAGGTCTAGTTCTTTTAGTCTTTCTTCACACCCCTCATCCCTAACAACTCCGGGACGATCCTTGTTATATATCTGTTAACATTTTCAAGTTATCATAAGTTATTTTTAATGATGGTGTGCTATGATGGGGAGGCATACTCTAAGACAGGTCTCCCATAGACATACTCTAAGACAGGTCTCCCATAGGCATACTCTAAGACAGGTCTCCCATAGACATACTCTAAGACAGGTCTCCCATAGACATACTCTAAGACAGGACTCCCATAGACATACTCTAAGACAGGACTCTTATAGGCAATGAAGATGCATCTAAGTGCCTCCTTATTTACGTTTCTGAATGATCTTCTGACGTTTTCTAATTTAGAAAATGTTGGTTTTATTGTCCTATTTATTTGTTTGTGCCTCTGGAGTTAGATTTGGTGTTTACTCCCAGGCATTTTTATCTTGTTAAGGGGAGGTAGTTTGCTTGTTTGTGTACGTTTGGTTCTTTCAAAACGTACACAAAACGTAGAGATCTTTCTCTGTTTGGTTTTTAGTCGCCTGCTTCTCCCTTTTTCATCACCTTGCACTGCTGGAGTTGAAATCTAGAAACCATTTTCGTACCCACTCTGCAGCTTGCTTAAATTTTCATGAATAGTTATATAATCCCACATCTGTCTCAATTTGGTCACGATCCAGGCGAGGATACACGGGGGGGGGTAGGGGGGGGTGGAGGGGGGGGAGGGGGGTGGAGGGGGGTGGAGGGGGGGGGAGGGGGGTGGAGGGGGTGGAGGGGGGGGGAGTGACAACATTGCAATGCAGGAAGTGGAACAGGAGGGGATAAATGCCGCACCATCAAACACTAGAGGGATATAATGTTTGATGTTTGATGACAACATTGCCGGGTTGCAGTGTGTGGGCGTAGTCGTGAGCTTTATACACTTATCTTGAGGTTATCTTGAGATGATTTCGGGGCTTTAGTGTCCCCCGCGGCCCGGTCCTCGCCCAGGCCTCCACCCCCAGGAAGCAGCCCGTGACAGCTGACTAACACCCAGATACCTATTTTACTGCTTGGTAACAGGGGCATAGGGTGAAAGAAACTCTGCCCATTGTTTCTCGCCGGCGCCTGGGATCGAACCCAGGACCACAGGATCACAAATCCAGAGTGCTGTCCGCTCGGCCGACCGGCTCCCAGGGTAGTTAAAGGCTGGCATCGTCATTAGAGATCCTCATTCCACACTGCCGCTCTCTAGGGGGATAACAGGTGTGATTAACGGTCACCTTGCAGCTGCTAGAGTACACCTGTACAGGTGGTTGACGCAGGTGTAACGTGTAACGATGTTCACATTAGAGTGAGGCTTACCAGTGAGGCTTACAATGTGTTACATAATTTACGAAGTAATCAGCTTAGCGAGATTAATGTATCCATCAAATTACGCAGCGAAACTATTAAAAAATACATTTTAGCGAAGGACTAAGCGATTAACGCACTTAGGAATTAAGCATTTGTATAGTGAGGTTCAACTAATCTTTGTTCTTTATCATGTCTCTCTCTCTCTTTTTCTCCTATTCTCTTGTATTATCAGGTCTAGTTCTTTCAGTCTTTCTTCACACCCCTCATCCCTAACAACTCCGGGACGATCCTTGTTATATATCTCTTAACATTTTCAAGTTATCATAAGTTATTTTTAATGATGGTGTGCTATGATAGGGAGGCATACTCTAAGACAGGTCTCCCATAGACATACTCTAAGACAGGTCTCCCATAGGCATACTCTAAGACAGGTCTCCCATAGGCATACTCTAAGACAGGTCTCCCATAGACATACTCTAAGACAGGTCTCCCATAGACGTACTCTAAGACAGGTCTCCCATAGACATACTCTAAGACAGGTCTCCCATAGACATACTCTAAGACAGGTCTCCCATAGACATACTCTAAGACAGGTCTCCCATAGGCATACTCTAAGACAGGTCTCCCATAGACATACTCTAAGACAGGTCTCCCATAGACATACTCTAAGACAGGTCTCCCATAGGCATACTCTAAGACAGGTCTCCCATAGACATACTCTAAGACAGGTCTCCCATAGGCATACTCTAAGACAGGTCTCCCATAGACATACTCTAAGCGACACTATTAAACTATTAACTAACAGCGAAACTATTAAAAAATACATTTTAGCGAAGGACTAAGCGATTAACGCACTTAGGAATTAAGCATTTGTATAGTGAGGTTCAACTAATCCTCTTAAAATATATATATATATATATATATATATATATATATATATATATATATATATATATATATATATATATATATATTGGTAGCAGTCTTTCCTGTAGACATATATTATTAAATATGACCGAAAAAGTAAGATTAATAATTCTAACACGAATTTTCTCGATCTTTCTTATGTTTCTTTTCACTGTTGATGGTAATTGAAAAATCAGTTCTCCAAAATTAATTTTTATTTCTAGTCTGACGCGACACTTGAGCGCGTTTCGTAAAACTTATTACATTTTCAAAGACTTTCGTTTACACTCACACAACTGAACTATAACTGAATAGAGCTTAAACATCTTCGATTTTTTATAACTGCATTTGGGTGAGGAGATATGTTACAACAGTTTTGGATGAGGTGAAAACAAACTTTCAACACAAGACAGAACACGAAACAATGGGTATTGAAGGTAAGAATGGAAGTAATTGCAGAGGGCCTATTGGCCCATATTTCTTGATGCTTCTATATTGGAGCGGAGTCTTGAAGTGGGTAGAATATAGTTGTGCATTAATTGGCTGTTGATTGCTGGTGTTGACTTCTTGATGTGTAATGCCTCGCAGATGTCAAGCCGCCTGCTATCGCTGTGTCTATCGATGATTTCTGTGTTGTTTGCTAAGATTTCTCTGGTGATGGTTTGGTTGTGGGAAGAGATTATATGCTCCTTAATGGAGCCCTGTTGCTTATGCATCGTTAAACGCCTGGAAAGAGATGTTGTTGTCTTGCCTGTATACTGAGTTCTCTCCAGACACAAAGCAGAACGCTTTAAAAGAGACCAACGTCGTCTATGCCTTCAAATGCCCTCTTGGGGACTGTAAGCCTCAAAAAACCCAGTATATAGGCAAGACAACAACATCTCTTTCCAGGCGTTTAATGATGCATAAGCAATAGGGCTCCATTAAGGAGCATATAGCCTCTTCCCACAACCAAACCATCACCAGAGAAATCTTAGCAAACAACACAGAAATCATCGATAGACACAGCGATAGCAGGCGGCTTGACATCTGCGAGGCATTACACATCAAGAAGTCAACACCAGCAATCAACAGCCAATTAATGCACAACTATATTCTACCCACTTCAAGACTCCGCTCCAATATAGAAGCATCAAGAAATATGGGCCAATAGGCCCTCTGCAATTACTTCCATTCTTACCTTCAATACCCATTGTTTCGTGTTCTGTCTTGTGTTGAAAGTTTGTTTTCACCTCATCCAAAACTGTTGTAACATATCACCTCACCCAAATGCAGGTATAAAAAATCGAAGATGTTTAAGCTCTATTCAGTTATAGTTCAGTTGTGTGTGTGTAAACTAAAGTCTTTAAAAATGTAATAAGTTTTACGAAACGCGCTCAAGTGTCGCGTCAGACTAGAAATAAAAATGAATTTTGGAGAATTGATTTTTGAATTACCACCAACAGTGAAAAGAAACGTACGAAAGATCGAGAAAATTCGTGTTAGAATTATTAATCTTACTTTTTCGGTCATATTTAATAATATATATATATATATATATATATATATATATATATATATATATATATATATATATATATATATATATATATATATAAAATAATGTTAATTTGATAAAGAGAAGTATTTGGCAGATGGAGAGATTTATATGATAATCCGAGGTACAATATCACCTCCCTGGATGCTGCGAAGTCTGAACTTATCATCAAAGTCTGGCCTTAAATAACACTTAATGAGGCAAGTTCCCCCCACACAGGCGTGCCAGACATTTATTATTGTTCCCGGCAATGATGCTCTTACGCCAGGGGGGAAATATTTCTCCTGCTGCCTACAAAAATTCTTTGCAAGATGTTTTGCTCCTTAGAAAATGCATTTCCTTATGCCTGCACTCTATTTTTTTCCCCGTTTTTAGAATGTGCACTTTTTTAGATCTATGAGGTTATTTATTCAGTAGTCTATTATTTATAGGAATCTCTGATTTGTTTGTGGGTTTGTTTTGATTCTAGTGATAATTCTTAATTTATTTGGTTTGAGTGGGAGTGAATTGGAGATGGGAGAGGGTGAATGAGAGTTGTTGGTGTGTGAGGGGGTGGAAGAGAATGAATGAAAGTGTTGGTGGTGTGAGAGACAGTGAATTGGATAATTAGTAAAGTGGAATAGAGTAAAAATGGGAGGATGTGACATATTTACTTCCGTCACAGGAAGACAAAGAAGAGTTTTTACAACTGGTGAGACTGTCAACAGATCATGAGGGAGGAGAGAGAGAGAGAGAGAGAGAGAGAGAGAGAGAGAGAGAGAGAGAGAGAGAGAGAGAAGCGGGTCGAGGAGGGAGGGATCAAACAAGATATTTACACTCTCACACGTTGGAACTTGATGCATTTTAAAATCATATATTTACCTCCAGATAATTCCCCTTGACAGGAATCTGTTTGACAGCGCCTCTCTCCATTTGCCAAATCATTCTACTTACCCCCCAAAAAGGGGCTGAAAAGCGAAGGCAAAATGTAGAGGTGTAGAGAGTGAGGTGCAGGATATGAGGTGCAGGATATGAGGTTCAGTATATGAGGTGCAGGATATGAGGTGCAGGATAGTGAGGTGAGATATGTGAGGTGCAATATATGAGGCGGAGTGGCCGAGGTGCAAAATAGTGATGTACGGATTGTTCTTGCTGCGGTTTCTACATTTTTCACTGAATACTATGTGTTATTTACCATTCATTTACAATATTTTTTGATGGTTGGAGTTAAAATATATTTAGACCACTTGAATACGTTCTACAATTTTGCGTATTACGAGGAATCTGAACGTAGAAACATGTTTTGTTCTTGCAAAGGGAACATCTACCTAGTTGTTAGATATCGTACCTTTTGCTTGATTGTTTTGTCTTGAGGTAGAAACGAGTAGAGACAACACCAAAGACCACCCACACACCTTCCCTCTGTGTTGGAGAGTCTGGAGGCATCGCACTCACTCAACTACATCGACTTTGCTTTCTGGAATTTCGACTTTAGATCAGACAACATTGGATTACCCAATTTGTGTCGAGTCCTTCATTGCTGATCTGATTTGTGAGTTGTAGTGCAACGACTGGGGCTCAAGACTGCTCAGTGTTGCACAAAGGACTGTAGTGAGCAGGACATACCTGAGCATCTTGGTGATACTAAGATATCAATTAGTTTCACAGCTTCGTGCTATCCTTTTGTGGAAGATATATAAAAATCAATTCGAAAATTATTTCTGTACAAGACGCTGGAAACTAGATGTTGGTATCAATAAATTCTTCGATTGGACAAGGAAAGGGACATCTCTAGAAGAGTACATCGCATTTTGACGTAGAAATACTCTTAGAACCCAAAAACTAATATTTTAAAAAGTCATTGCCGCTCGTAAACGTGACGTCCCGTTTTCTGCTCGCAGGTTCTCGGTTAGGTTAGGTTCGGGCAATTTAGTACATCAGTTTAGTGACGTTGTGAACGCCTTAGAGAGGACGACCGGATTTAAAATGATAAATTACAGATACTCAGGTGTAGTGAAACTGGATAACTCAATCAAAGAACTTGGTACAAAACACAATCTTCTCATAGATGGGAAAATGACACGTAAAGGGGTCTAGGAATCATGCCGTCAGACGAACTAATGTGA
>NC_091184.1:31629920-31632420 GCF_040958095.1 Procambarus clarkii | reverse complement strand
CAGACTCGTAGATAGATACATAGTGAGAAGGGTCATTAAACATATAAATATACCGATAGTGACAGTGGTAGATATATGTAGATAAAGATATATTTGCTTGGGTAAACTAAGTTGTAAATATATACGTTTGAGTGCAGATAAAGAAACAAGTATTTTATATATGCAAAGCTAATCTAGAGAGAGAGAAAAAGAGAGAGAGCCTCTTTGGCTCTTTGCAATAAGTCGACAGACTTATTTAATTTTCATATTAAAAGAGAAACGAAGTGCTTGAGTCCGTGGCACAATTAAAAACAAAAAGGGAGATACATGACAAAAAATATATATATAACGAATACATGAAAAAAACACACACAAGCAAACACATCAGTCCTTATTTACTTACTCATTATAATTCCTCATTCACTCACTTCCTCATTTATTCTCTCATTTCCGAACTCACATCACTCATATTGTGGTTCAGTAGATAGAGCTGTACCCTGCTGTTTATGTGGTCTGCTGTTCGAGGCTCCGATGGTCTTACACACACACACACACACACAAACACACACACACACACACACACACACACACACACACACACACACACACACACACACACACACACACACACACACACACACACACGCAAGACTAGGTAGGAGTGGTCATCTCACGACCCGGTCGCTATCTCTTGTATCGATGGGGAATGATTGTGTACTATGGGTCCCTGTACCTAAGTTAATTTGTGAATGCAGGAGACATTTTGACGTTTTCTGTGTGTAATCGAAGCATTTCTGGGAGACTTGAACCTCACACCCCACACCTGCTGGAAGCAATAATTGATTTATAAATCATAATATAATACAAGGGAATTACTAAAAAGATTAGGTATTCATATTTTCAAATTCTCGCTCTTTCTTTGCTAGAAATATCAACATAATCTTCAGAAAACACATCTAAAGAATGTTTTATTCGATGTATATTTTGTATGTATCATTTAATACGAAGAATTCACTAAAAGCTTATAGGAATTTTTTTTTTAAACTCTCAATTATTCTTTGCTAGAAATGTCAACATAATCTTGAGGAAACAATTCAAGAATGACTAATACGCACGCTCGTGTGACAGGTTTGCAAGCTGAAATAATTCGGGAGATTATCATGGATTATTCCTGTTGTAAATTTGACACCATTAAGGAATTATTGTCGCGGAGAGAGATGGATTGCTGGAGATCAATCAAGCTTTAGACCAAAACGGGCGTTAAGTGCAGGTGTTTGGTTTAATGTTAGTGTCATGCGGGCTTGGTTTGGATCTGTGAGTTATGTGGGGGTTGGTTATCTTAAGGTTATCTTGAGATGATTTCGAGTCTAGAAAGACCCCAAGTGGTTACCTGGGCTCTTTCCTGCTCTAATGTTAATGAAAGGTAAGTCGATGGGGTACAACTGTTTCTCCTGACAATATCGTACTTTCATTTTCTTACACACACACAAACGGACAGAGAGAAGAATCTAGGAGTTGATACCACATCGAACCTTTCTCCTGAAGTCCACATAAATATCATCAGCGACGTATGCGAGACTGGGTAACATCAGAACTGCTTTTAAAAATTTGAGTAAGGAATCATTTAGACATATACATGTCAGATAATTCTAGAGTATGCAGCTCCAGAATGGAGTCCCATACCTAGTCAAGCATAAGAAGTTAGAGAAGGTTCACTGGAATGCCACAAGACTAGTTCCAGACCTAAGAGGCATGAGTTACGAGGGAAGGCTGCAGGAATTGAACCGCTTGTACAGGGTCTAGACGTGTGGTGTGAGGGGGTGGGTCCTCTCTCTCTCTCTCTCTCTCTCTCTCTCTCTCTCTCTCTCTCTCTCTCTCTCTCTCTCTCTCTCTCTCTCTCTCTCTCTCTCTCTCTCTCTCTCTCTGCCCTTCACTCCAAACACACACCTCTAAGAGCATCATTACACAGGGTGCCGCTGTTTACCGACCACAAACTGCGTCTGACCCGCTCTCCTCTCCGGGCTGGCGTCAATATGGGGCGGAGGTGTTTGCATTGTCTGATTCCCAGCTTCAACACGAGGTTGAGAGATGGTGGGCCAGCGCAACTACTGCTACCGATCTCAAAAGCATTATTCAACACGGTATAGTTTCAGTACAGTGCCAGAAACCTTGCAGCCTTCGCTCTGAAGACTGGCTGTTGCAGAACGCTGAGCACTTTGTTCTGTGCTTCAGGAAGATATCATAGAGACACAGTGAAAGAGATATCAGTAGAGTGATTCTGAGAGAAGTACCAAAAGCGTCGGTGCCTAGGGATGTTCACATTATCACATTAATGATCACATCCCTACCTACATCTATCCTACCTACCTATAGGGATAATAGGATCACATTCACATTAATGTCGATGTTGCAAAACAACGATTGTTTCTAACTTAAATTAAATGAGCTTTTAAGACTGAAGGACTTGAACACTGCCACACTGTGGGGAAGGGAATTATCAGGGGGAAAGCACCAAGTCGTT